>NC_092672.1:34207345-34510375 GCF_964355755.1 Antedon mediterranea
TTAAAAAGGAAGTAAGGCATGCAAAAAAACATGATTTCCTATCAAATTTATATTTTGTAAATTAAAGCTAAAAAAGAAAAATGTCTAAGATGAGTGATTTTACCTCGAAGAAACCGTAGTAATAGATGATCATCATGCTCTGGTGTCAACACATCTTTAAGAATTTCTTTTATCTGTTCAAAGTAAAATATGTCCCAATATTAATAAACTACACTATGTATAATAAAACCAGTATTGTGTTTTTTAAAAACTTGTATCAGAAGAGCGTAATTAAAAATACATTTAAATGTGTATCTATTAAAAAATTATCGGTATAAAACTAGGGCACGTTTTATTGGCAATGAAATGTGATTGATGGCTATCTCCCTGATGTGTTGATATCTGGTGTCAATTTGAGGTAAATCCTTTGTTATAATTGAATAAACACACACACTGTCACAACAATCCCTCGTAAACTTTCATCCATGGTAAAAAGCTGCAGGGAGAGAAGAGTAAAATCATTATTTATTCATTATTTTCCAAAGTCAACAAAGAGGCACAGCATACGCACCGCGTGCTCTTGTCCTAGGGTACATGGAACAACAAACAAATACACATGCCATTTTCTAAATGTTACAGCTAGCTAGGCTTTAGTGGAGATCCGGCTTTAGTTATATCTGTAGTACTCAATCCCAGTATACACGGAAGTGCATTATTAGAGGACAAATATATTATAACAAAACGAAACAATACTACAAAACAAAGGCCAAAAAACCCAACCCCGAAATAACACAATTTCTACACCACCTTTATCAACTTGTCCTCTTGTTTAGGGCTTAAATCGCCGACAAATCCACTCATGTTTGTTGTTTAAAAACGCACTTTTTAATACTATGGAAAAGCAGATTTATTTAGTCATATGTCTAATACGACCGCAACATGCATTCTTCATAATCTATTCGACGGATCTTACAGTAATGCTACTCTACTACGAACAGTCAAGTTTTTATCACCAACTTCCGCGATCGTATTCATAAAATTATGAATAGTTTCCAGGTACGTACGTAATCACCCGTACTTTGTTCTCATTGGCCCATGTAAAATTGATTGATTGACTGATTTATCGACTGATTGATCAATTTTTTGATCAATTGATTAAATATTGAATTATTGATTGATATTGGTCGATTGATTGATATTGATAAACTGATCTATCCACTAATTGATTTGCTTTTATACCATGGTTTATTTATATGTATAATATCACTGATCAATTGATTATTTATTGATTTAATTTATTTTATAAATATTTATTGATTTATTATCAGTGTTTGTTGGTTAGTTATCATTCATGATTATTGCATTAAATCAGACATTATTCGTTATTTATTATGTATCATAATCGATAATCAACACATTTATTAAAAAAGTTTGCGAATTTTTAGTAGGGCCTAGAAGACGAGAAATTTAAGTTGGTGTGAAAAGTGATCTAGCGCCCCCATATGTAAATCGCGTAGCAACTGCACACAAAAGATGTTAAGAACAGATTTGAAGCGATCAATATCAACAAGAGATAACAGAAGAACATCCGAAATACCCATAGTTTGCGTATCAAAACATAAACAAACTGTTTAAAAACAAACGGCTAATCAAATGGATGTATCTCATGAAGTATTTCAAAACCATGGTGAAGAAAAAGAGAATAACAATGACGTGAATTTAATAATTCCAAACCGATCGTCGAGTAGAGCTCCAAGCAGAGCGAAGAGTCGTGGAAGCATCGGGGACCAACGCAAGGTAAGTGACCCACTAAGTACTACACGATTAAATACCGGTGAGGCATAAACCATGGAGGTAAAAAATAAATTCGTTTATTTTTTTACCTCCATGTATAAACAATTTAACACTGACATTCATAAACAAAAATAAAAATATAACATATGTTTAAATTGAAATTGTAGCTTTGTTTTTTTTAAATATTTAATAATATTAGTTTATTATGTATAGGGGTATACTTTTTTCTTTTTCGTATTCAATGTTATATTTCGGGGTGGGTCAAACTTAAAGTCTTTATGACTTATACGACTCCCCCCCCCCTCCCCCACATAATCACTTCATTGCATTTATGTATGTATTTTATTATATTGTGGAAATAAATTGAAATTGAAATTGAATTTTATATTAAAATTTTAAATAAGCCTCAATCTTTATGGTTGATTGATTTAACTTTTTTTAGAAAAAAATAAGTTGAAAACAAATGATATTTTGTCAACAGACTATTAGTAGAGCAGCAAGTACCCATACTTCACGGCCGAGCAGTAGAATATCTGAAAAACCAGAGAATGAAGAAGAGAAAAGAGCCGCTTCCCAACAAACATTTGTTAGCGACTCGTCCTCTGGATGGGACACTGATCTAGAGGTTGAAGGTAATATACTTGAATTGAAGTCTAGCATAAAAAAATATATGTTGTTTTTTAGGCTCAGAATTATTTTTTTTAAAGTTTAACATTTTTCCATTTTATACTTAGTTTCTATGCACATTTTTGCTTACTATACAAGCTCTGCACTTAGACGTACTTTTAAATATTGTTTTTCTAATTTGTTATTTATTATTATTAATTCAAAAAAATAAATACAAAAATATATTACTCTGTAGTCTCATTATTATTGAATTAGTGAAATATTTTTCAATTGCTCTTTTTTCATACTTTATTCATGAAGCATGTTATTATAAACATCTATATGGTTATATCTCCTGAAACCAAAACTTTCCAAATACCGGAAACTCTCACATATAAACCAGGATTTCCAGAAATAAGAGAGTAATAAATAAATATGTATAAATCCATAAAGAGTGCCTGTATACCACGTAGCACTTGAATAAATACACCCTCACTGATATGCTATGCTATGCCTTTATTTTTTTCTGCATGCTTTTAGCCACAGTTACAGCTATGAAAAAGAGTAAGAAACACTGCCGTATTTGTCTTGTTTGTGATCCCCAAAAACCATGTGCACTAAATTCCACATACCTTTTGTACTAATTAACTACAATATGTCTTGAAATTTAAATTGTTTGTTTTTGATATATGTACTATTAATGTAGCAATATTGTATTCATTTTTGTAGTAGTAGAATTCACCTTCAATATTACACTATGCATGACAAGGTTTTCTCCAAGAGTTGCATTGTGGCATGCGCCTCTATCCTCAGTTGTTCCCATTTGAGCACTATGACTAGGCTTATACCAAGGCCTCATCACCAGTTAATTCTTGGCTGTTTGATCCACAGTAGGCCTACAAGTAACAGTACTGTATAAATTAATAGTTGCAGTTGCATGTTGGATCCATTAACCTCTCCCATCCATTCCCCCGACCCCAGTATCTTTACTCCAACCATTATCCACTTGTACATGCACCTGGTAAAATACTGTTCCCAGATCCATTGAATCAATACATGTGTTAAGCTCTGTCTACACTATCAAACTTTATGTTATTTTTTATTATTTCATACCATATTTGGCCACATCACACTTTTTTTGTCAAACTAGTTTGATAATGTACTAGACAGAGCTTCACGTTATATTTGTTAATTTGTGGATGATTAATAAATATATTATTCACAGTAGTTTATAGTTAATCACACTGTAGTATTAGTTTTGTGTTGTTATTTCATAATTAATCAGAAACCTGAAAAATCACACAAGCTCTGTCTACAAACTAGATGTGACAAAAAATGTGGACAAGTCATATCACTACTATATTTGGGCATATCACCACCAAATTTGGGCACAACATTGTTTTGTCACAGTAGTTTGATAGTGTAGACAGAGCTTTACAATAAATCGTGTAAAGTCCATCAATTTTAATGTACACATTAATACAATGGAGAAACCAACTGAGATGTTGCCAAGCTCTGCTATGGTGTTCACATACATTTTGCATGTCACATCGAATCAAATATGTGTTTAATAGAACATATACCATGTGTGTGAAGGAACCTGATTTTAATGTTTCTTGTTCAAGTTATAATTTGCTGTTCTCATTACGATAGCTTTTTACTGTAAATCTCCCAATAATCTACAGTCAAAATGTCAACATCCTTTAATACATTGACATTTTACATTTATGTAAATTAAACTTGATTTTGCTTTGTCACTATTAAAATATAACAGAGGTTCGTGAATCGTATGATGCATCTGGGAGGACGACGTACATTGAAGCGTGTCGCCAAAATGGCGTTATTGCTGTCTCGTACTTCCTTCGACACATCACAGATGCGGAGTTGACAATGAAGCATCATGGTCTAGGACCGGCTGGGGCAAAGGCTATCGCTATTGCACTAGTGGTAAGTCTAATAATTTAAGGTTCATACTAATTATAATATGCTAATTATTCTATCTGCAATTTAAATACAATCGAACCCCTATTAAGGGGATACATTTGGGACTGCCCCAAGAAGCTATTGAAAACATTAATAGCAAAGAACTTAACACAAGAATCTCCTGTTCTTCAATTTGCATTCAAAACACAGTATCGGAAGTACAGGGTTAAAAGGTCAAACTGGGCGACGCCATTTCACAGCATGGAGCAGCGCCCCCTCCAAACTAGGAAATCAATTACGTCTCTACCCCCCTAAAGTATTAGCAGATCCCCTCTATGATTTTGACTTTCTAATTTGATGCGGGCGCCCTACTCCTCAGTCAATTACTCTATCCCCCCTAGAGCATTAGCAGATCCCCTCTATGATTTTGACTTTCTAATTTGATGCGGGCGCCCTACTCCATGGCTCACAATGGCGCCACCCATAGCTCTATTCTATCCCACAATGCCTTTCGAAATTGTTACGCGCTTCGGACGAACAGGAGATTCTTGTGTTATAAGTTCTTTGTTAATAGTGATACATTTAAAGAGATACTGTAGTGTCTAATTAATAAGCCACTACCCAAGGCCTCTTTGTAAGACTTCCTTGTGGAGTATTCAAGAGGACAACCACCAAGTACCAAGTAAGTAGACCCAACAAAGTGTCCCCTTAATAGGGGTGTCCCTTGAATAGGGTGACTGTAGTGTTTCTGTTGTTTCATGGGATATTCCGAAGAAAGGGTTCTACTGAATTAAAATTTTTTTTTGCTCCTTGAGCACTCTTGAGTATTATATGCGAGCATAAATCAATATTATTATTGTTATTACTGTATTCAAAATAAATAATGTTATTATAAATTTTCTTTTCGCAGTCGAATACCACTATAAGCAAGTTAAATCTTGGTGACAACTGGTTAGATGCTAGCGGAGGGTTCGCTGTTGCTGAGATGTTGAAAGAAAACTGTTATATCACAGACTTGGTGCGGTAATATTTTATTTTTACACTTTAATCATAACATTGTCATTGACAAAACTGATTTTTGTTGTTTTTTTTTTTTGCTTTTTTTTTCTGGATGATAAACTATTTTATAATTTATCGTGCCTATAAACTAAGTCTCATTTGAGGCGTAAGGAGTGGAGTTGAAAGAGTTGTGAGTTACAACCCTGGCACTAGGTCAGGTGAACCATGGAACTTGGGATTGGAAAGCAAGCATGTTAACCACCAAGTTACAGCTCCACTACAATCATAACATTGTCATTAACAAAACTGTTTTTTTGTATTCTTTTTTGTTTTGTTTTATTTATATATTATCACATGCGATTTATTTATTTTTGTAGGACTTATCAGATAACCGGTTGGGCAACAAAGGAGCTGGTGCAATATGTGAGATGTTACTAAACAATGCTACGTTAACACACGTAACGTTATCAGGTTTGTAAAAGGAAATATAAACATGACATTTACTTACTGCGTATGCACAATACTCTATCCAAATTTGGGGTTGTATTAATTGAGTGTAACCATGGTGGAAATAAAGCTTCATTCTTCATCATTTTAATTCTGCTTTCAAAACATGAAATATATTCCATGATTCAGCCATAATAATATGCTTAATACTGTATATCATCAATTATTATAAGTAAAATGTCATTCTTTTCATCTTCAAACCATTTCATTCAAATTAGGAAACGCTTTTGAAGATAAAAGTGCAGAGGCGTTTGCGGAGGTCATTTTGGTGAGTATGGTTGTTACAACGTGTCTGTCGTTTGCTATTGATTTTCATCCAACCATTATATACAAACCATACAAGCATTCCTGGTTTCCTGAGACCCCATTTCATATATTATAAAATATGTATTTCAACATTGTTCATACTATTATTATTATATTACTACTACTTTTTTCGATTTTGATGAATAAACGTATTCGTATTGTATGATCATTTTTCTTCTTCTTTTGTATACATAAAGTTGTGTCTATTTATGTATATTTTCTATGACAAGTGACAAATGTTAATTCCAATCTCTATTGGACAAAATTCAAGTTATCTGTATAATGTTTTTATTTTTGTTCAACCATCTTTAAAGAGGGTAACCATCAAGTTTAGCCCAGTGGGTTAACTGATATTTAGGGCCCTCTTTAATAAAAATAAAAATACATTGCAACAATCAACAATAACAATCATAAACATTAAATTAGGAAAATCAGAATTAATATAATATAGTATACTATAAAATCAAATAATATAAGAAAAATATAAGATTATGAGTTAAAAAAATATATCTTATCAACTTAAGTTTAAATGTATCAACTTAAGTTTAAATGTATCAATTTAAGTTGAAATGTATTTTCAATTTTGTGTGTTGGTGAATTATTTAATGTTGTATGTTTGATAATGTTTATTTTCAGGGTAACAGCAAGTTAGAATACTTAAACTTAAGTCATAATGACTTCAGTGAAGCATCTGGTTTAATACTTGGACCTGCTGTGTCTGAAAACATCAACATTAAGAGCATTGACCTAAGTTGGAACCACATAAGGCGGAAAGGAGCTCTGGCATTAGCAAAGGGAGTTGGGGTATGTGTTTATTTGGCGCTCCATGTTATTGTTCATCCTATTTGGTCAAAACTATTTATTGGATGAGGCTTACCCCTTGAATTATTTCTATTGTAGTAAAATATGTTTATACAGTAGTTTGCAGTATAGCGTACCACTACTAGCAGATCTCAATCAAAGTGGATTGTTCAGTTTATCTAGTATTAGGCCTAAGTTCTCGACAACTCCCAGTCTACTCAATTGTAAATGAGTAAATGATTACCTGGTTGAAAATACTAGAGAGGATAAGGCAGTATGGAAAAGAACTGGCCACCCTACCACACAATGCCTAGACTTAGTACAATGATCCCCTAACAGCTCATTCCCCATACAGTGAGAAATGGGACTTACCTTTACCTGTACCTTTTTTATTAGTATTCAAATGTTTTTGCATCATCCAGAATAACATAGGTTTAAAGAAAGTTGATCTTTCGTGGAATGGGTTCGGAAATGAAGGAGCACAAGCAATCGGAGATGCCCTCAAGTTCAATAGTTCACTTGAAGAACTAGATATTACAAACAACCGAATATCAGCAGAGGGCGCTATATTAATCAGTAAAGGAATGGCTGTAAATGAAAGCCTGAAAGTGTTAAAGGTAACATTTATTATTTTAGTAATTTTATCATATTGCTATTCTGATTGAATAAGAAGTGAAAAATAGGAAAAGTTAGCCATTTATTAAAAAGAAAAGGTCCTGTTTCTGCTACGAAAAAATAACCGGTTATTAACCGTGTGAATAAATTAACCACAATTTCTTGGCAGAAGAAACAGGACAAATTTGAAGTAACCGGTTAACATTTAACAGAAATGCAGTCGATATAACATTATATTTTAAATGTATTTTTTAACAGTTTATTGGGCACTATGCAGCAAAAACAAACCTTATGATAAACCAATCTTGAAATTTAGTGGATGTTGGTATATATAAATTAGGCTAAATTGCATCTTGAGACCCACTGTCAGATTATACCACATATGTTAATGGCCATAGGCTAAAGTAACCTGTAAATTTGGTGAATATTGTGCCTCGATTTTTTTTAGCATAGGGCAAAAATTCATTTTCAAGCGCAACTGCACAGCTGGAATAAGCTGGAATTTTCAACCCGTCTGAACGGGCCCATAGTTCAGAATGGTGTATGTATCCAATACTTGTCCAATCATTACAGAAGGTCATTGGCTTCAATCATTGTAATCATTCATTAAGTAGTTCTATTGTCTTCCTCTTCTTAGATTGGTAAAAACCCGATGCAGACGGCTGGTTGCTATGGCATTGTGAAAGCTTGTAAAGAAAATGCAAATACAGCGATTGAAAGCATTGAATTTCTAGTAAGTTTAATTGATTGTTTATGCTAATATGGATAATATATAATTTATTTGCTAATGTGACTATTTTATATGCTAATATTTCTATTTGCACATTGGCATTCAAAGCAAATTGCTATATTTGGAAAAGTGAATGTGGAGTTTGATTGATTAAAGTGATGATTTAGTTCTGGTGGTAGAACAAGTCTTCTCAGATAAGGACTATAAACCATAGGTCCAGTGTACACATCTAGCTCGTGTGCACTTTAAAGAACCTAGTATCTATCTTTTCGAGATAAGTAGGTGTTACACCAGTGTACTAGTACACACATTGTTACTCATAGCCACTGATCATAACTGGGACCTCTGGTCACCCAGTATAAATAAAATAAATTTATAATCTGGAACTATAGTGCAACGATTAAAGTGAACATTTAACTTCAATTTTTTATAGGATATTCAAGTGAATAAAGATTTTGAAGAAGTATTCAAAGAGTTGAAGGAACTCAGACCTGACATTAAAATAAAACATGGCGGCATGCAAGAGGAAGTAAAACCTAAAGCTAGGCTCAATCCAATGGTGAAATTGTACCGGTATATCCAAAAGAACAATCTTAGGTTTATGGACTTCTTCAATAAAGTTGATAAAGATGGAAGTATGAGTGTTACTTACGATGAGTTTGAGGAAGGACTTAAGGTTAGTGATGGTTCAGATAGTTGAGGTATGTGTCGTCCACAACTGTCCGCAATTCAGCCCAGTTGGCTGCAAGTCACAGGTTATTCCCTCAATTACATAACATGAAAATAATTATGGTCGTTAGAATTATGTCAACGTTATTTTACTGCAGTTCTGAAGCTCTGTCTACACTATCACACTTTATGTGACAAAAAATGTGATGTGTCCATATATGGACATGATGATGTCATATCACTACCATATTTGGGCACATCACACTTTTTTGTCACATAACATTTGATAGTGTAGACAGAAACTACAGTCAGAACTAGCTTGATAAGTAATTGAATAAACAAGGAGTAAGCAAAATGTAATTACTGGAGTAACTGCAGTGAGATGGTCCCTTATCCTAAAGAACATGTACAGAAATTGTGAAATCCTTGAAGAGTTCTAGAATAATTCTGACCACCACAAATCTCATTAACAATTCTTTTCTTTGTGAGCTCCCAGATTATAAGTAATATTAATTATTCCACCTTGCCACATGGGAAATTAAGTTAATTTAAATTTGTTCCTAAAAATTCACTTCAATAGGAAATTGGTATTGACCTGACACAAGAAGAAATAGCCTGGTTGATTAGTGAATTTGATCGTGATGGAGATGGTGATATTAACTACAGGTATACCTTTTTTTTACTACTGTTTTAAGATATGTTATTTCATTTTTTAAAGTATTGTCCCCTTAAAAAATAATTGTACAAATTGTGTTGTTGAATATGCCATTTTAATGTCACATAATAGTTGGACATTTTGACCAAAAATTGGATGGAAAAAAAATGTATTTACCTAAAAAAAATGTAATTTAAAGCAAAAAATAGTCAAATTGACTGCCAGCCAATGGGTTTTTGTTGAATTTAACGATTTTATTTTGTCTTTTTATGTGTGAAAATTTTTTTTTTCTATGGAAGTAATTAACTTTGTTAAAACTACAAAACGGCCTTTCAAAGTCTGATTTAATTAATCTTCTTTTTCCATGTTTTTTGGGGAAAATACATCTTTAAATAGTAAAATGATGGTATGATTACAACCTATTTACTTTGAATATTTCAATTTTGTTTTATTCTCCATTTCTGGAGAGAACACATTTAAATTACAAGATACAAAACAGAAACAATTCTTCGTCCTCTGCTAATTATACATTCTTGTACTAAGTTAATTTATTGTTAAAAGGCTTATTATTTATATATTTACATATTTAAGTGTATAGTACATTTATTCTCAATAATTACCGTTGTTATCACAGCAAAATACCTAGTTTAGTTGAGGTATATCTATCAAAGAATAAACACTATAATCAATTGGTGAGTACAGATGTCAATACCACATCAGCATGCATGGTGTACCCCTACTGTACCATCCACAACCAACTCATCAGGTTGACTCATACAGGGTATTCACTCATACATACACATGTGATTCTTGTATATCATTAATATCTTAAGCTCTGTCTACACAATCAAACTTTATGTGAAAAAAAAAATGTGATGTGCCCATATGATATGATCAATGTCATATCTCTACCATATTTGAGGACATCACTACCATATTTGGGTACATCACACTTTTTTTGTCAAACTAGTTTGATAGTGTAGACAGAGCTTTAGTTCCATATCATCAAAAGCAATGTCACACTTTATTATTTTCAATTAGTAAGCATTAGTAAATTGTACCAATACAATATTTTGAATAATAAGTATACATATTGCATGTGTCATTACATTCATTTGGTGGTATACATTATTACAGCGAAGTGTTTTTAGCGTTCACCAAGATAGAGGGATGAGGTAACGAGTGTGAAAACTGCACATAGTAATTGTAATAATAATAATAAGACATTTGTGTTAATGTTTAGATTTATTGTTTATATTTAATGTTTATTTTCTGTATGCTTTATTATCATTAACTCTCACTGCACAATTTTTACTGAAGCTCTCTGTCTACACTGTCAAACTTATGTGACAAAAAAAATGTGATGTTCCCATATATGGACATGATGATGTCATATCACTACCATATTTGGGCACATCACATTTTTTTTGTCTAACTAGTTTGATAGTGTAGACAAAGCTTTAGTTCTTAATATTTGTTGATAAATAGAACTAAGTCAATGATCATTAATTAAAATGAATAAAATTAGCGGTTATGGGAGTATTGGGTGGGTATCGTTGTTTAAAAATACTGAACAGCATTTTCACACACACATAATTTTTTAGCACAGAAGCCATTTTTTAAAGCACTGGCGTTATAATTACACTCACACTTAACATAACAGTTTTAATTACAGTATTATGAATAAATTTGTTACAATTGGAAAAAATTGTTTTAATATTAGTTTTATACTTTTCAAGTAAAGTAAGAGATTACGGAAGCCTGTTCGGGCCACAAGTTAACTATATTTTAAAAGCTGTTATTTGGCGGCCGCCACTTAATTAACTGGCGGCCGCCACTTAATTATCTGGCGGCCGCCACTTAATAATTAGTACATGTCCCGTCACGTGACATGTACGTGCAGCAAACTTTAATTCTATTCGGCTCTTTTACAACCATTACGTTCGGCTCTTTTAGCATTCGGCGCATTTCTATTTGGCCCATTTACCATATTTACGATTAAAGATGTGTTGAATAACCTAAAATTAATTCATCTTTTTACAAATTTTGAGAGAGAAAGGGTAAATTATTATTGTTAAAAGTTAGTCTGACACTAGACTAGGTCTAGCTAGCGGAGGCCATAAATCAAACCTTTTCTCTTTCAAAATAGTCAATAAGGTGGGACAATTGCAAGTTCTCTAACACATTAATCATGTCAATAAAATGATTAGTCATATTGAAATAGCCTTCAAATGGCATCGATGGCGTTCCATATGCAACATCGCCTCTGATCCAATGCACGTACATGTCACGTGACGGGACATGTACTAATTATTAAGTGGCGGCCGCCAGAAAATTAAGTGGCGGCCGCCAGATAATTAAGTGGCGGCCGCCAGATAACAGCTTTTAAAATATAGTTATCTTGTGGCCCGAACGGGCTTCCGTAAGAGATTTTCAGTCTTAATATAACATTTTTACCAAGCCAAACCAGGTGTTTTCCCCTAAAATCAATTTATTTTTTGATTAAATATCATACATGTTTAAAAGATAAAAAACACTTGATTGTGAAAAAAGAAAATTCAACTCCCCATGGATTCAGGTAGGTATTCCTTCTTCCTTAACTGGGCTCCTGTCGTAAAACAGTCTGTTATCTAAAGCTCTGTCTACACTATCAAACTTTATGTGACAAAAAATGTGATGTGCCTATATAAGGCCATGATGATGTCATATCACTACCATATTTGGGCACATCACACTGTTGTCAAACTAGTTTGATAGTGTAGACAGAGCTTTAAGAATTACATGATATAATTATTATATTTATTGATTTAAAATATCAATAATAAATATCAATAACAACAATAAGTAATAAACAATAATATGCTTTTTTATTTTTCAGTGAACTTGAGATGGGAAAACTGGATATGTATGATTCTGAGGTCGTATCATAATGTTGAATTTTTGTCAATTCACTCATTTGAGCAGTACTTCGTGAAAGTTGTGATTGCAACATCACAATCTACCGGTCTACGTACCCGCCTACTCTGCACAAGTCCGCCTTATTTGTAATCTATTTTGGTGCTTTATTGTATATGAATGTATGTATTTTAGTCTTCTGTTTTTTTGTAAAATATTTATATACACAATAGTATGTTTTAGTAGATAGTTTTATATTTTAAAAGGGTGGAATATACAGAGAAATTATAAATTAAATAGTTGCATTCTGGGAAGGGTGGTTACTAATCCAGCCATAACATTGGCAAGGGTTCGAGACTTGCTCGTTCTGGTGGTAGAACAAGTCTTCTCGGATAAGGTCTATACTGTGTCGTGGACAGATGAGAGAGTGCCTTATAGTGGCTGCACTGACATAACGTGACCCTTAGGGGAGAAGCATGTAGTTGATAATGTGTAACATCTGAGTCCACAGCACATAGAGACTATTTGTATTATGCGCTATACAAATTTAAAACCATTAACTATATAAATGAGAGGTGTAATCTTGGAAAATGTGTTTGTCTTTCCAAAAGTTGTATATACCACATTCATTTTGTACTTCCTTGCAATTGTCCTCAATATATATATTTTTAAATCATGCAACATTTTCAGTAATGAAAAATATATTTTATATGAATGTTTATACGAATTTCAGATGCATTATAGCCACAGAATTGCATGGTGAAAATCAAAACAATTCCAATGTTGATCATTTTAAATGTACACTTATATGTGAGTGAATAAAAAAATGGTAGAAAAAGACTAGTATATAGTATGTTTGGTTGAGGTGGTTTGATTTGTTATCTGGTGTCTTGCAAAAACTACTTTAACAAAAACAAAAGATACATAAACATTATTTTAAAAGCCTCTACTGCAAATTTTATTTTTATTTACACATTAAAAGAAAATGTCAGCAACATACATGTCCAAAAATAATTATACTTTAATCTGATTTGATTCATTAGCAAACCAGCAGCAAATAACATGAAAAAAACATTAATGTTTGAATCATGTTTAGAGATCAACTCTATAAAAGGTGGTTTACATATATAATTTAATATTTACAATATATAAATACTGATATTGTATTTTTTTAATATATATTTTAAAGATATATTGTCCCCCTAAAAAATTGTTTTTCACATTTTTGTTGGACATGCCATTATATTGTCACAATGTTATTCATTTTACCAAAAATTGGATGCATTTTTCCCTATGAAATTAAAGCTGCAAAATGGACTATTCAAAGTCTGATTTTATTAATCTTCATTTTTCATGATTTTGGGGGACAATACATCTTTAAGATTTCACAATTATATAACATCAACACTGCATTTTATAACAAGACCAGGTAGATTTAGTACATTGCACATTTTACCAAGTGAATTGTTTTAGGCAGGGCCACAAAAAATTTTTTTTTTAAATCAAGTGTATCAATCTATAAAATAACTTATTTGCAAATGCACCTTTTCCATTCTATAGGAAAAGTATTGTATACAGGGTTTCGTTTGGTTATACAAGTAACCCCTAAAGGCTAATTTACACAGGCGAGTGGTAATAAAAATGTAGAACCTATGTTATTTCTTATGACCATTTACACAAAGTGTGGAGCGGACAGGAGGTTTTCGCTCAGGAAAGATGATACAGATTCTATGTGGGACAACTACAAGGTTTTCCACTTATCACTTGTTCCTGTCAATTAGCCTGTAGTGAGGATTGTAAATTTGGAGCTTCTTTTTCTTACAAAGGGGGCATGATGCTAAGATGAGCTAAGTCAGTTAAGCCTATTTACCATCACTTTCACTGCATGTCTCTAGTGCAAAAAGGTTTTACCCCCTGGCTATTACCCCCTGGCTACAACCCCCTGGCTACATCCCCCTGGCTACATCCCCCTGGCTACATCCCCCTGGCTACATCCCCCTTCATTTAGCATTGTATGTTTACAAAGTTTATTTATATACTGTAAGCTTATGTATACTACAGCTTCTGAACATTACTTTATTATAAAAAATGTATTTACGCTTAGTGATGTAACACGCAACACAAGCGTATTTAATTTTCTCTAGTGTGCAACATTCAATTGACATACAATGAGTTTTATTGTATTTAAAATTCATATAATTGTCTTGCATACAATTGTACTATTGCACCTGAGAAAGTTTAAACATTTATCAGCATTACAAAATTTCTTACATTAAATTACAACATTTTCAAAAACTTGACCGTCACATACAAACTTATCGTATTTTGATTGTAAATAAAAAATGATAACAATAATTATAAAAGTTAGTTAAAACTACATTCTGGTTAAAAATTTTAAATAAATGTTTGATTAAAAATCATTGTAAAAATAATCTACCTCAATATGAACTTATGCATCAATATTTTACTGTTAAAATATTTTCAAATGCAAAATTTTAAAGAAATAAGTTCATCTTTACTTTATTTTCTGTTGGAAACACATGGTGTACCACAAACCTGACTTTACTATTAAAGTCAGGTCAAAGTTCAAAGTCCCAACCAATCTATAAGCTTACGTGCCAAGTATCCTAGCATTTCATGAACACATAGTGCCTTGTTCTGGCATCTATATGATAACTCTATAACCATCATAACTTACTTTCATGTGCATTGCTTTTTCACATACTATATTGCATATAACACAATGTGTGTTCTTCCAATACACTATCTGTGATATGTGTAACATTGTAAGAACCAAGGTGCTCGCTCATATTATTTGTACTCCGACATTTCCATATCTGTTGAGTTAGGTGTTAACTGCAAAAGAAGATAATTAAATTTATTCAGTGAGTTATCACACTGATGATGTAGGTACAATGACACTCCATAAATGTTGGTATAGCGCACTCTGTTGATGCAGGAAGTACAGCAGACTTTCTGTGACTAAACATTAAATTGTACGATAATAAGAGGTTTTTTTTGCATTAAATTAAAAATGACTTCATACAGTGGCGCAGGTAGTATAAGATTCATCATCATCATCTTAAATGCTAGTTGTTGTTAGACATTGCGCGTCTCACTTGTGTTCACCATTCTGTACGTTTTTTAGTAATGTGTGTAAAAGTCCGCATGTTTCCTTTTTGAGTATAAGCATAGAGGTATAAAATAAGCCGCCTCTATATGGTATATGTGTGATTTGAAGTTAAATCCCCATATTTTACTAATAATTATCTAAGCTATTAAAGAAATGAAATAAATGAAGTACTCACCTTAAAAGGGGCACTGACTCCAAGCGTACAGTCCATAACGCTACTATAGTAACACAAAATAAATTTATCATAAATACAATCGTCTGGTAAATATTCTGACTGAATTGTAACTTGGTGTTTGCATGTTTGCTTCGATAAAGATTTCATATCTGCCCACACATAGGTGACATAGTCACGTTCAATGTTGCTAAATTCATACTGTTGAGAAAAATAAAAATTAAGAAATACATTATTATGTCAAAACCTTTGGTACACACATTTTTGGAGAATAACATAGATTGCATTGTTCTATATTAATAATTTAGTTTATTGAGAGTTATTATTCTTTAGGCTTTGTAGGTAGGGCTACTGTATAAGCTTTATTTCATCAAAGTAGTCAGTTTTAGTGTTAAGCTCTGTCTACACTATCACACTTTATGTGACAACAAAATGTGATGTGCCCATATGGACATGATGATGTCATATCACTACCATTTTTAAGCATATCACTACTATATTTCAGCACATCACACTTTTTTTGTCAAACTAGTTTGATAGTGTAGATAGAGCTTTATACATAGCAGGAAGGACATATGGAAGACAAGCTGGCCTGCTAAGTAGCATCTTATCCATTTTATTTACCTTGTAAAGTCCTATCCAATCCCAGCTACTTGTCTTTGTATCCCTAGCAATTGTGTAAGTGCATACAGCATCACGTCCACTGGACCATGACTTCACAGGTGAGAACCTCACAAGAGGTGTGGCACCATCAATAGGGAGCTAGCAAGCAAACAAAACAAACAAATATTCAGAATTGTCAGAGATTCAGAATGCATGCAAGAATAGAGAAGAATTTTAAAGCACTCTCGCAGTGTGTTGGATGTTGGACTATTGATTGTTAGATCGCGAGTTTGAATCCAAAGCTCGTTGCATTGCTTGTATCCTTAGGCAAGATACTTTACCTACGTTTGCCGCTCTCCACCCAGGTGTACATATGCATATGCACTTCCGGGAAAAAAACGAAAAAAATAATGTTTTCTCATATAAAATGACAAAATAAAATTCAACCATCAACTATTTTTTGCTGTAAATATTACAGTTTTTTCAGGTAAATAGTGGATAACTAATTATGTGACGTTAAAATGGCATATTCAACAACAAAAAATAAAAAAAATAATTTTTCCAGGTGGACAATACATCTTTAAGTAAATACCTTGAGTTGAAAGTAAGCAGTAACAGGTCTATGATCACTATGGTCCATGTCAGGTTGTGAATGGTACTCCAACTGTTTCAAGAGTGGTTCCACACTCCCTGAATACTCCTTCCATAATATACGATCTGTCCAAGCTGGAACTCTTTGCTTTGGACTGAAAGAAACAAACACAAATTTATTCTATTAAGGGACGGCTTCTTGACACAAAAAAGGTGTCTCCTTAATGGATGTTCCCTGGGTTGGTCATAGTTAAAACATTATGTATAACTCTATGTGACAACAAAATGTGATATGGCCATATATGGACATGATGTCATATTTGGGCCCATCACTTTTTTTTTGTCAAACAAGTTTGATAGTGTAGACAGCGCTGTAGTCTGTTTCAAAGGTACAGTAAAAGGGATGTTCCCTGAAAAGGGGTTGACTGTTACTGCCCCTCATTCTTCATGAGAAAGTGTCCACTACATTAGTGTTTTTATATCTTTAAGAGCCTATATTAAAAGGTTACACACAATCTGGCCATAAGTTGTAATGTTACTATATTTTTAAAAATAAAAGTATTTATTACTTAATATGGGTGTTAAAGAGGGGCTCTACTAAATAATATTATTATTAATAATACTATCATTTCTATGTTGTTTTCTGGATAGCAATGATTCTGTCTGAAAAGGAATGACTCATAACAAACACTTTAATAATTCAAGAATATCATTCAAATTATATGACATCTCATTATCATGAGCGTCCACATAGAATTCAATTATGATCAAATTACAATACAAAATTCATGAATATGAATTCTAAGATCAGAACATTAAAAGCCATATTTGTAATTGTACAGTATAGTTAATATTAAAATTGGTCATAATGTTTATCATAAAATACGTACACATCTGAGTCATTAGGGAGCTTTCGCGTTGCACTGACCGATGACCTACGCATTGATGTGTCATCAGGCATCACCTTGATCTAGAAAGCACCAAAACTGTGTTGAGAAATAGAGCGAGGAAGCATGTCCTTCACTGCATATGCGCAATGAATTAACATAGAAAGTTTCTAGGTCTCAAAAATCAAATGCTCCCTATTATGTTGTGTTGCATAACAAAAATTAAAAGAACCTTACCTAGTGTCATAATTAGAGGTGCCTGGGTCAAATTTATAAGTTGGTGGAAAACTAATCTCTCCTTCCTTGAATCCTATAATCTCCTCTTCTTCGTTTAGTGTTATCTTCAGTTGATCTTTCTCTTTTAATGGTTCTAATTTATCTTGGTTTAGATTAACTAAGGCTTCTTCGCGACTTGTTCCTTCAAGGCGGAAATTTAGATCACCTAATACGAACACAAAACTGTTCAAACAGGAAGATAAATATTTAGGTTTATATAAACAATTTCATACAAGTTTCATAGTCCTCCACCAATCAGAATTAAGTTTTATAGTCCTGTGGCTGTCTCCACCAATCAGAATTAAGTTTCATAGTCCCGTGGCTGTCTCCATCAATCAGAATTAAGTCAGATATTTCCCTTAACTGTTAAGTATTCTACTTAACTAAATAAATATTTAAGTATTTCCCTTAAATTGTATTCACTTAGATAGGAGAATTTTGTTTTATTTCAAGCCTACAGTAAGTGTGAATGGTGAATACTGCGACTGGTACAGTATATAAGTATTACATGCTAGTTTTGGTTATGTTTTTATGAATATTAAGAGCCTTATATGGTAAAGAGCTCCTCATAAATATTCAGATTATTTATTTACCTTTGTCTGTTAAAATGTGTTTCTTTCCTAATATGGTCAAATTGTATCTAATTTCTATATTATTTTCATATTTATATTCTCTAATAAATTATTTATGAATAGAAATTAAGAAAAATTATTGATTTGTTTTAAAGCTTTTGACACCCAATCAACAGTATTACAAGAGCAAAGCGATTGACAATCAATAAACAACACTTTTGATGTGAAATGATACTACTGTACTAACTTTTGATGATAACAAATTATGTTAAAAATACTATTAAATATGTATTGTCCTCCAAAAACATGGAAAATAAGATTGATAACATCAGACTTTAAATAGTCCATTTTGCAGTTTTAATCAAGTTAATCACTTTCGTATTAAAAAAAAACGAACAAAAATAATGTTTTATAAATAAATAATAATAATGGCTGGCAGTCAATTTAAGTTTTTTTTAAGGTATTTTTTGTTTTTGATGGTAAAAGTGAATAACTATTATGCAACATTAAAATAGCATATTCAACAAAAAATATTAAACAAATATTTTTTCAGGGGGACAATACATCTTTAATCAACCATAATCATTACTTTTAAGCAACATCCAAGGACATATAAACAGACAACACTTATGTAATATTTAACAGCGGCTTAATTTGAATAAACCTAATTGACCCAATTTCTTAGATTATCTTATTCTGTAATCTGTGATTCAAAATACAACCTGTCATGCCAAGAAGCTGGTTATTTGTGTGCGAATTTGTACCATCCATAAATAATGAATGATAGATTCACAAGGTGTACTAAGCATTTGTATAACGGCATCCAATTGGCGACATCATAAAAAATACCATTAGTTTTCTAAATGGCTTGGCTTAACATTAGATCAGCTGAATAGCACACATACATTTGTAATTACAACGTGCTAATGCAGTACAAAGTCCACTTAGATTTGTCATTGCTATGACGACACAACAAAATATGTAAAAACTATTGATTCCCGACAAAATAATATTTGTATATTTAGTAAAAATATAAATTCAAATACAAAGGCAAAGCACTGAAATAATGACAATGCTGTGGGTATCAGTGGCTGGATCTCAATGGAGATACAAAAAAAATACTGACAATGCTGTGGGTATCAGTGGCTGGATCTCAATGGAGATACAAAATAAAATAATGACAATGCTGTTGGTATCAGTGGCTGGATCTCAATGGAGATACAAAATAAAATAATGACAATGCTGTTGGTATCTGTGGCTGGATCTCAATTGAGATACAAAATAAAATAATGCCAATGCCGTTAGTATCAGTGGCTGGATCTCAATGGAGATACAAAAAAAAATAATGACAATGCTGTGGGTATCAGTGGCTGGATCTCAATGGAGATACAAAATAAAATAATGACAATGCTGTGGGTATCAGTGGCTGGATCTCAATGGAGATACAAAATAAAATAATGACAATGCTGTGGGTATCAGTGGCTGGATCTCAATGCAGATACAAAATAAAATAATGACAATGCTGTGGGTATCAGTGGCTAGATCTCAATGCAGATAAAAAAATTAAATTAAAACAATAAAGTAAAACAGCCAGAAAAGTTAGCAGAGCTTTTGGGCAACACTAGCCCTTCATCAGTGCAAGTGAGAGTACTTGGACAAAGTAGATATATAAAACAGACAAGCACTGCCTGAGTGGAATAAAAGAAATAAAAACAAAGGGAGGCGCAGGCTGGACAAATATAGATATATTCAACACTAATATTTGCCAATCTTTAAAAAGAATTTTTATATTGTTATTTTATTATAATAAAGAACAAATAAAGCATTTTCAGTATTCAGTATTCATACCTGTGGTCTAGTATATTCAAGTTGTTACCAAGACTAAAATTCTGATCTTCAAATATCTGTGTAATTTCTTTGCGTCTTTTATCCCATTGGTCAGCATGAGGTGTCAGGTGCCAGTTGGATATACAGACACTACGCCCGTAACAATCCATGCGTATCGTTACGCTTCCTTTATTACCCTACAATATAAAAAACACAAATAGAAATAATTTCTACTTTTCAAATACTGTATATCTTGCTCTTCGAGGAGAATAGGGCATTTATCGGTTTATCCAGGTAAGCTACGCACGAAATACTGAAGACAATACATTTTCTCTTTATATATCATATGTATTATAGGGTTCCTCATGAGATAAGCTTACTAACCACCTGTTTATATTTAAAACTATTGATAAAATGTCCTCGTATTATAGACGAAAACATTTATTTTTATCTAAAAATAGAATATGGTGCAATTTTTCACCCATAAACCTGCTATGCCCGTCCTTGTGACCGTTGTCATTATATTGTGAAAAAATGGAACGTGATGTAGTTTAGTATAAACAACAATAAGTAATCCTTGCAGACGAGCAGACTTCACCTGAAAGAAAAAAACAAAAAATAACATAGTTAAATTACTATGTGTAATATCTACTGACTATATTTACTGTACCATTTATGGAGAGGGGTGTTCAATGAATGTTCTACTTTTCGAGTATATCTTGCTCATCAAGGAGAATAGGACTTTTATCGGTTTATCCAGGTAAGCTAGGCACAAAATAGACAATACATTTTCTTTTCATGTATCATATGTATTGTAGGGTCCCTCATGAGACAAGCTTTTGCTGTTAATGTGGGTCCCATAACTGAATAAATGTGGAATAAATGAATGAAATGAATAACAACATCTCATGAGACTGAGTGATCAAATATAGTAATTTGCCATATATTTTCCACACTCACTCACTCACACAGTCAAAGACCTCACTACCATCTCTGTCTGCTATTCAAATTCTTTATATTCTTTACAACTCACTTGCATAAGGTGTCTAGATTTCATCACTGCGTCCATTGCTTCTGTCCAGGGGTCATCGACAAATACCGCTTGGACAATCTCATGCGGCTTTGAGCTGACCTCTTGGAGACCAATAACACAGATATCTGGATCAAAACTTAGTAGCCGCTCCAGCAACTGTTGTAACTGCTTAGGCGGGTCAAGGGTCGCGACATTCCACGTACAGACACTAATGCTGTAACATGAATT
Source organism: Antedon mediterranea (assembly GCF_964355755.1). Classification (NCBI taxonomy): domain Eukaryota; kingdom Metazoa; phylum Echinodermata; class Crinoidea; order Comatulida; family Antedonidae; genus Antedon; species Antedon mediterranea. Next base: position 34,229,147 of record NC_092672.1, read on the forward strand.
CACACTTCAATTAAAAATAAATTTTGAGACAAATATATAGTGTCTTATTAGTCCAGTTCAATCTGTAGTACTACAGTAGTAGTAATGAATATTATGACTGAGAAAAGTTAAGAATTATAAAAAATCATCATTAACACTTACCCTATTGTATCTGCCATTTTAAAATTAAGAGATCCTATTTGTTGTAACAAAGAACCTATTATCATAAAGGAAATAAATTATCAATATAATTATGAATTTACAAAATGATAATGACTATGTTTTGCACACAACATAAATTTGGTAATTTAATATTTATTTCCTTGCCTGGTTGTAACAATTTGAAAACAAGCAAAGTACATTTCGATTTTATTTATTAAATCCATAAGATAAAAAAAAAGTTTTAAAATTCTTGGAAGCAGGTATACTGTAGGAAGTTTGTGAGCCATGACTAAGACATTTAGGATTAAAACTAACCATGATTTAAACAAACCATGATTTAAACAAATATTATTCTCATACTTCAAACATCTGCCAAAATTGAGAATAAGTATATATTATCTTTGAATAATCTATACAAATTATGATATATAATATATGAATAATAAATGGATTTAAGATGTCAAAATAGAGAGTGTGATAAATGCACATTTTTATTTGAAAACTAGTTTAGTTCAAACGTTGGATTTAAATAACATCTTTTGTCAATCTTTAGAAATCTTTTTTTTTTATTTAATTTTAAAATAAATTAAATAGTTTCCTAGATAGTTTCCTCAATCCTTTATCAAATTACAATACATGTTTATTTACAAAAGATTATTTGAAAACGTTACTGTAATTTTCAAATTAAATTTTACATAGTTTCCTTATTCTATCAAATTACTGTACTTCAATTTCTTAAAGCTCTGTCTACACTGTCAAACTAGTTTGACAAAAAAGTGTGATGTTCCCAAATATGGTAGTGATATGCTTAAATATGGTAGTGATATATGACATCATCATGTCCATATATGGGCAAATCACATGTTTTTGTCACATAAGGTTTGATAGTTTAGATATAGCTCTAGTCTTAATACAAAAACAGTGGTTTTAATTCAATTTTTAAGTACTGTTTTAAAAATGTTCACTATATCTTATTATTGTATGTATTCCACCAATTAAAATTATTATAGATATTTTATCTTATTTGAGTTCATCCCACTTTTATTCCCATACATATGTTCCTATCTCTTTACATATTTTTCTATAAACATTTCCATTTCAACACACTATACATAATTTTAAATGAAATTATTATATTAACATTGAACATACTGTAGAGAAATTTGTCTCCATGTGTTTTGAATTGTTTATTGTTAATCAAATTGATTTTTCTTATCTGCTTATTAGAATGCCTAACACTAGCCACATAAAAATATAATAGCCTAAATTCTATTCAATTTCTCTTATGCACAAAACTAGCAAAACGCACAAACACCCATCCATCGCACCTGGAAAGATACCTCAATAATTCCACAATGAAATAATATTCTCCTATACTAGGCCTACTGTATGTGTGGGTAAGATAGACATTTTAGCACAGTTTTCAGCATACAACATAATTTTTTATTCAAATTTTGCAAAAATTCTTTGAGTGGGATAAAATAACAGGACCATATGTAAACAGGTGTAATATCTATACCTGATGTGTTTTATCCTGTATAATAAATATGTTTTAAATTTTTTTAAATAAAAAAATAAACCAACATACAAAATCCTATATAATTTTTAAAAGCACAGTTTTTCAGCATACAACCTTATATACAACATAACTTTGTTATTAAAATTTTGCAAAATTTCTTCAATGAATGATATAATAAACAATTTTATGCACAAAAATGAGCCAAACAAAACTGACTTTGGCACTGTAAGATCAATGTAACCAATGAAGGATAATAAATCATTAACACTGAAAATAGCAATGAAGTATATAATCCAAGTTATTAGGAGCCAGTATGATCAATATGTATACAATTTGCAAATTGGTTAGCTGAAGCTGAACACTCCTGCGACGTGCATCAAGGGAAAGAAGTAAGGTCTCGCAATTACTATTTTAAATTTGAATTTAATGCAGAGAAAACAACATATAAATATGTCAGTTAATCAGCTGAAATGTAGCATAGAATTTTTCAAAAATTTACCAAAAATGTTGACTATTCAAAATCAAACGCAGAAAATGACACAGAAATATTTTAGTTCGTTGCATTGATTAATATACTGTACTGTATGACTTGTGTGCTTTATATTTTTCCCATATACATAAAGCAATTGCATATTTGTCAATTGTATGTGAATTGTGAGAAAACTCAGAATGGCATTCAAATAATGAATTTAAATGAACAAATAAAAGGCCACGAACATTTTGGGTGTGCGAAAATAACGGCAACTAAAATTAAAAGAATTAATTTGTATGCAACATGTATGTAATACTTTATTTCAAACAATTTAACTGCAAAAATATAATACTAATGCATTTACAGTAGAGCTGTGAAAATAACATTACATTATTAATTATCTATCAAAGTTATTGCAAATGCAGAAGAATGATACTGTAGCTTAAAATCCAACATAAATCAATGAGGAAGAAGATGTTAATAGCATAGTCCTTGAAATGAGAATCCAAAAAATTAATTCTCAGTTTACAGTCATGTAAAATATTGGCGACTAATTTATTAATATTCCAATTTTCCGTAAAATGAATTATTCATAAATGTCACCATAAAAAAAAAGTGATATGATACAGGATTAATTTTTTTAGTTAAATTAGTATATACAGTATTAGTTTATTTACTAGCCGGTATACCATGTGCTAGTAGCCTAAATCAAAATTACAAGATGACAGAAGTAAAAGTAAAACGACCCGTAGGAAGACCAAGAAATAACTGGATGAATCAAATAAAGAAAGACTTACAAGGACTAGTAGACACTAACACAATAACAAACCATCCTGCCATAAACAGAAAAAAATGGAAACAAATTGTGGAAAACGTTAGCAACAAGATGACAGAAAAACAGACTACACTACACTATAAAAGCTGGTTGTAATATAGAAATGATGGTCGGCCTTTCTTTAAGCTCTGTCTAATAGTGTAGACAGAGCTTAATAAAGAAAGTATTAAACTAGTTTGACAAAAAAAGTGTGATGTGCCCAAATATGGTAGTGATATACCTAAATATGGTAGTGGTATGACATCATCATGTCCATATATGGGCACATCACATGTTTTTGTCACATAAGTTTGATAGTGTAGACAGAGCTTTACACATATTTTCTATTCTTCCAGATATTTTTTCTTAGCCACTATACTACTGTACACTGCTGACATACTGGAAAGAGCCCAGAATACTATTTATTAACATGCAGTTGTATTAAAGCCCCATTCCCTACGTTTTTTAGATCTAATTTAAGATCACAAACTATATTTAATGTAAAAATAATACTATATGGTCCTATTGCGATAACTTTTTTTTGTCTTTAAACGGTTAAAAATGTGAAAAATAAGTCGATTTTAATAATTATAGCGGCCCGCTATAAATCCCAAAATGCATTGCGCGCGGATTGATATTTTTGTTTTTCACCTGTAATTCGCCCACTTTTCGATCGATCGTGAGGCCAAAACAAATGGAAGACTCCTAATTTTTCAGCGAAAATACCGGGTTTTCCCCAATTTGTATCAACGGAGTCTGGCAAAAATAGAAAGACAATTAATGCAGCAACTATACAACGTCAGGCTAGGTATATAGCTAGCGTACGATGTTCGCACGTTACCGATGTTTACCAGCTAGGCCTACAAAACTAAGCCTAGCCAGGCTAGGCCTAAGACCGTCCACGAGAGGTCGATCGCCGCGAGCTACTTAGGTAGTGCATTGTTTCTCACTTTTTATCATAATTTACCATAAAACGTACATTTAAGACAAGGAATGACATGGTTTAATGTTTTTAAAGTGATATATATGTATTATTTTCCAAAAAACGTCCAAAATTGCAGGGAAGGGGTCTTTAACTGATTAATTTATCTTAGGTCCAATAGTGACATCAAGATTATAATGGGTTCAAGGACTGCTGAAATTCTCTATGAAACAATATTAATGAATTCTGACTCTGACCCTCTACAATTCTCAACCTTTTCACCAAGTCAAACATACAGTAATTATTATACTGTATTAATGAATATTATGCAAAATGTTTTTTTAAATAGGTTATTTTATATAGCTAATCTAACATATATTTTACTTATAATATTTAATTGACCAGCCCTCGCTGCTGCCTAATTTCGAGAAATTTTAATTAATAAATTGAATGAGTTAATATTATTAATTATTAATACTTAGGCCTATAGGCCTACTGGATTCCGGCCTACTTACTCTATTAAGTATTATGCATGTTATACACTTCACTTAATTATGTTTATGAGGTTCAGTAGTCATTCATGTCAGCCGTAGTTTGGCTGTTTCAGTATAACGTTAGAATGTAAAAAAAACAGCCAACATTTAGGCCTAGGCCCTACATGATTTTCGACAAGAGCCATCAGATAACAATCTCCCTCCGGTTGATGAGTCATTCACTGAGTATAGTAAATACTAAAATGAAGGCCAACCAGGCCTAGAAAATGGGCTTATCTTATGTTGAGTTATTATTATTACTACCAGCAGGTTTTAATACAGTTTTAAAATATGAAAATTCATGCATTCTTACCTATTTCAAAAGTTGGTACGATAATGATCGGCCTGGGCTACAACAAAATGTTTTATAACTAGGCTTAGGTCTACATAAAGTAAATACGGTCCCTCGACAAAACCACCAACCGTGTGTTTTATTTTCGATGCTCTCGATCCTCTGGCTTTTTGATGTATGGTGGTTGTTGTTGTTTTGACAGCGTAGTATTGATGTGCGCATGCGTAGTTCACAAGGGAGAACATTTCTCATGCATGAATACACATTGTTATCTGTTTTATTATTTTTTAATAGTAGGCCTAAATAATGATAATTTATTTTTTATTTTTGATAGATGAGTAAATAGATATTAGGAATAGATTAATTAGTTAGTACGCTTTAAATCAGGTGCCGTTTTCGGCCACCTCCTCGACTTGTATGGACTATATATACCATTATAAAAAGATGGGAAAATAGGGGTGTCCTATTTATTAATTGAGTGTGTTAATGTGTTGCAATACTGCTGCTTTTGTTCTTTTGTTTAGTGCATTATGTTTCAGCAACAAAGGGAAAACAACTACGCCCTGCCAGGGAGTTGTTAACAACTCCCTGGCCCTGCATGCTGTAGAATTAATTTCGGTTTTCAAGTTAATGCAGTATATTATGGCTCTTTATTTCTATATAATTTTTACAGATTTATAGTTAGATACAGAAAGTATATAAAGAAAGTTTTTATTCCAGTTACAAATAAAAAATATAATTTACCTAACGATAACACGTACAGAGTAGTACATTTAATAAAGATGACAGTAGTACATTTAATAAGATCTATATCACATACTGATTATTAGGTAATCAGTAAAACCAATAAACATTATAATTTTGTCAACTGTACCATTTTGTTCCCAGAATTTTGCATCATCAAAACGTTATAATAGCGAATGCAAAACGGAGCTGATAATGTCGCCATGAAGAGGATGATTGGTGTCTTCCAATATAGCATGGAATACATCGGCGAGCCGTTCGCTGTAGAAAACCAATTACTTTCCACGCTCTACCCAGCACCTTCTCAATTCGGTCTTTATCCCTCTTACATCTTACTGATATTCCTAGCCCAATATACAATATGCCCAAATAGAACATCACTGATTAGTAAAACATAAACATTCTATAGTACAAATATCCTGCTTTACCCCAAAGAACCGAGTTTCCTCAAGCAGTACAGCCTTGTATTTAACTTCTTAACTACGATCAACATGTCCACCCATTTAAGCTTTAGTCAAACACTACTGCCATATACTTATAATTGTTAACAATCTCTACTTCCTTTACTTTAATTAATGTATACTGTCAGACCAATTATGTTTTCGAAAATCAATCCTTATTTCTTTCGTTTTATTTGGGCCGATTAGAATGCATTTGCCAACTATCTTTTACATATTTCACAACATTATATAGAGTTTAGGTAATTTAACCGATTGTAATGTTGTATTTAGGATGTTTTAATTCCGATTGTATTGTAGTATTTAGGATGTTTTAATTCCGATTGTATTGTAGTATTTAGGCCCTGTTTTAATTCCGATTGTATTGTAGTATTTTATTTAAGATTTTCTAATTTCGAATCCGATTGTACTAAAATTTAAAGTGTTTAAATCCAGATAGGAATAACATAGGCCTAGTATATACTTTAATTTTGATTATACTTTAGTGTTTAGTTTAGTTTTTATATATAATAAGTAAGTATACCTACTTATATAGTTTTTATTTATTTATTTATTTATTCATAGGAATCACCTTTATATCGGTGTCACACATTTATCAGTTAATGGTGCATCCAATTTACAGCAGACAAAATTACAAATAACATAAGCCACAAAGTTCTAAATACTAATACTGTACATAACATCTAAACAAAATGTAAACTAATTAATTAATTAGATCTGTATGAAAATACATAATACGTAAATTGTACAATAATATAACTACAAAAATAAAAACAGAACAACAAAAATACAGGATAGGCCTAATAAATAAATAAAACTTACAGATACATCCTCATAGGGATGTCTGTAGCTTGTTTACTATATTAATCAATTAGTTAATTAAATTACAAATAAAATAAAATTAAATATAATAATAAAATCAATTATCAATTATATTTTTTTAAATAATAATAATGATAATATTCGCTTTAAACTTGAAAATATTAATAATACTGATAATAAATAGATAATCCATTAACTCCATCAATAAACAATAACATTCATTTTTCCTAATCTTTCATTTTCAGTGAATAAATTGTCTAGCATAAAGTGTTGTTTTAATTTCTGAGATCCACAATTAAAATTATCCCAGTACATACTTAATTATTGTCTAACAGAAATAATGAAGGACATTTAAATAAAAAAGGGTTTACTGTTTCTTTTTCGTTAGTACTACACATCTTACATAATCCTGTGTTTATATGATTTGACCAGGATTGTCTACGACCCTCAAGATCTAGGAGAGTTCGATATTGCTTTAAATTTTAAATTGATACTCTTAAAATTAGTTTTATCTAACAAATATTGTTCAAGGTTTGGAGTTCCTTTATACATAGTATATTCCGTTAACGTTTTTTTGCATGTAATTTCGTTTTGCATTGGGCCTTTGAAAACCACTCGTTATGATCAACTTTTGATTTTTCCTAAATGGCTTTATCCAGTTAGTAGATGGTTCTTCATTAAATTTGTCTATAAAATTTGTTTTATTTAAAATATCTTTAGTTAATATAGTAATATTGTTTCAAAATCTTGGCATTCCCTAACACAGTACCTATAATAACATGCCTTATAAAAAGTACATGCATTGCTAGTTTTTGATGTTTTGTATTGTTACTTGTACTTTGTACTGTAGGTTACGTAACAGAACAATTGTATTGTCTTCCCATTCAATAGACACCCTTCTCTACATAAAATATAATAGACCACACCCCTATAATAATAATAATAATGGTATAGTCCATATAAGTCGAGGTGGCCGAAAACGGCATCTGATCCCGCTTTAAATCCTTGTTTGTATCAAAACTACAGGGAATTAATATAGGCTTAACAATTGTTTCAACAATATAATATCAAAAATATATTAATTAATTATTGAATGCAACGATCATTTATATAAAGAAAAGCCTAACTTTTAATTAATGTGTAAGTTTATATGTGAATCTTACGTAAAGGTACCGGGAAAGGTACCACATTTATTTTTAGTAATTTGTATGATATTTTTGTCAAGCAATGTATGTAAACCCCTTCTTCCTGGTACAAATGCCAAGACAGTTAGCCTACTTAGTCGAGCACTAAAATGTATTTATTTAAAAATCAATGGGCCTTTTGTTTTCTAAATGAAATAAAGTTCCTAAAAAGATAAAAAATAAATGTATAAAATACAGCAGGGAGTTGTAAAATTATTTTACACCAACTCCCTGGTGAAACTAAAATCAAGTTTTTTCAGAGTAATGATTTTCAATACATTTTACATGTATTATAACATAGTAAAATTATCTTTAATATTTTTTTTATTAGATTCGGTTTACATCAAAGATATAATAATTTCCTTGGGAGTTGTTCTCCCTGCTTAAACATCGGAAACATTTATAATTTTTCTAAAAACGATTAAAAAAACGTTAACAATTTAAATCGTTTCGCGCAATCAGAGAAAATGAGTTGAGCGCCACCAACGACCAACTTAATTTTAGTGCCAAAAAAAAAAGTGAACGTGTGTGCATTTTTTGAGAAGTCAACAGAACAGGTTGTTTTTGTGGAAAGACATTGGGTTACTATTAAAAGTAAAGAAACTTATGACTGAAATCTTTTATTCTGTGAGTTTAAAATACAGGTATGTGTTTAACTGAATTCAAAATGATTCTTTGTAAGCGTATGTCATTTATATTACAGAAAAACAACAGAGGCTAGCTAGCTTCAGAGCCAGCAGAGACCATTTCTGGGCAGACGATCATGTTAAATTAAGCATGTTTGCTTAGGGTACCATCAATCAAGTTTGACAGGCATGCCAGACAACAACAATGGCCTAAAATTCTGAAAAATATGGATACTAAATGAATATATTCTGTTTAGTTATATATTGCTTATATTCTTTCACAGGATTCATCTATAATTTCAAATAAAGCTAAAATCTAAAAACTTATTTAATTTCCACGTTTTCATATATTTTTTGTGTATATTTATTTGTTACAATTTATAGATAGATGTGATGTTTTTCTTTTAATATTCCTTTTTTGTTTATTAGATATTTTTTCTTTATATTTTGTTATAGAATAGATATGTTTTAATTTATTAATGATGTTATTTTTGACTACTTCATGTGAAGAGGTAATAATGTACTTTAATAATTCATTTCATTCTTTCTTTCTTTCCTCAATAAACAGTTGGAATCTTAATAAATTGATAATCTGTTTTTTTTATGTAATATTTTCTCTCAAAATAATCTATTCTGATGCGGCAGATCCTTCCTCCAAACAACAATGTGGGAGATGACGCCCTGGGGATTGGTTGTGTGAATTTCGAATGAAGAAAAAGGGGAAGACTTTAATAAAATGTGGACTAATGGGACCCTTTGTTAGGATAGGCCTACTTAGCTTGTAAAAGTTTTATCTGTTGAACTTGAAAACCTCCGGGTTTTCTTGTTTATGTACCCTAGATATAAAGAAAATGTACATATAAAGATAAGAAATATTAAAACAAACCTTTGTCCTATAATATTAAAGTGTTTGTACAATACCACTGTTTAAACTTTTTGGGTTGATTCCCCAACCATCATGAGATAGCATGACTTGTCAACCAATGACTAGTTGAAATGACATCATTTAGTGTTAAAAACAAACTTATGAACACAAGAAAACAGGTGACACAACCATTTAAAGGGATTTTTTTTTAGTCATGGTTGTCATCTTATCATCATCATACATATTATGTACATAACACTAAATTATGTACAGTATATAACATTGACCTGGGTAATGATATGTACATAACATTGACCTGGGTAAATTATGTACATAACATTAACCTGGGTAATTATGTATATAACATTGACCTGGGTAATGATATGTACATAACATTGACCTGTTTATTTTTATTTAAAATAACATAAGAAAATAATTTAGAAACATTTGTTTGTATCAAATGTATTTACATGACATTGACCTAAAAGAAGATGTTGTTTATAACAATTGAAACTAGAAATCTAAGAAGTTGTCTAAATAAAAAACAACAATTATCTCTTCCGTTTGTATTATAATAGAGAAGGGTAAATTACCTTGAAAACATTCTTTATTTCAAATTATTTACATAACTTTGACCAGTTTTAGTATTGCCTAAAACAATTCCTTCAACAAAACTAAGGACACTAGGTTTCATGATTTATTTACTGTAGCTAAACAAAAATAATCATGTCATGGAACTACAAACGTGATGAAAGAAAGAATAGAAAGAAAAAAAAAACCACTTGATATCATGTGCACATTGTACCTGAATGTTGTAGCTGATAGATCTGATTGGCTGCTGCCTCATTCCCACCCACTTAAGTAAGCATTGACCATTCTGAAGCCTGATTCATCTGTTTGCACTGGCACGCAACAGCTCAAAATGAATTAATAATTATCTGCCTAGCTTATCACAACAGGTTCTATATAACATATGCCTTTTTATACTATTGAAAGGTACAGTATTACCGTCTGTACCACTGCTATTAAATATTACTCATTTGTTTTTTACAGTAATTTGCCTTGGAGTTTTTCACTTTAACAACAAATTAATTCAATTTCTTGGGGTTTTTTTTGCAGATTTTTTAATACAATTTGGAATACTGTCACAACAAGAAGGTTCTAAGGATTAAATGTTTTGATATTTTTGATTGAACATATTATGTTTTAAAGTGCTTAAAGAGTTCTTTTTTGTTGGATTTTGAGCGTCTACGTCTGTCATGCTGCACAGTTCAACACCAATACCTTATGGTAAGAACAACTATTACTACCAAATGGATACAGATGAACAAAACGACCCGGCGTACGTCCAGGATTGCGCAATAGATAGTACACGGAAAGCGCAGCAGGAGGAAGATTTGGAAGATCTTTATAGCCAACTTGCCCAAAAGGAACATGATTTAGTTCTTGCTGCGGAGCTCGGGAAAGCACTTTTAGAGGAAAATAATTTATTGTTAGAAAAGCAAGAAGATCTGAACACGGAAATTCAACAAGTTAAAGAGGTATTGTATACATTTAAAAAAAAATATTTATGTCAACTTTTAAAATGTTCTCTTATTCACAGAAAGTATCAACTTTTTAATGTTAAATTAAGGGTAGAGAGGTAGTATCTCTCTCTACTTAAGTACAAGTTGCTTACTGTACAACACTTGACAGAAAGACAACATGGTTTAAAAACAAGTACAGTGGATTACTACTGATATTAAAATATGGAATTCTCAATTCCATATGTTTTTAGGCAAATTAATATGCAATTTAATTAAATTACTTTTTACAATAATCAATTTAAAATAGCTTGAAACCATATTGTTATTTGGGTTTATGTTTATATTACAATCAAGGTAGTCCTTTAATTTAAGAAAACAAATAAAAAACAAACAAAATTTGTGTACGTGACTTTCGTACCGTCAAAAAAACATTTAAGAGGATCTGTTTTATGAATCAGTATGTATTGCATCAGGGAATACAATTATTTATAATTAAATTGTTAAATTAAATACTTAGCACAAATATTTGTGGTTCTTATGGCAGCCCCTGCATCTAGTATCTGCCTCAGACGTATTGGCTTATGCCTTTCCTCTGGTCAAGGTGGGCACTGGGCGAGAGAAGCCCTTGATCAATGTTAGGACCAATCAAGTTGCTTTAAAACAGTCTTGATATTGTTTGTATCAAAACCTGTTAGTGGCGGTAATTATCACTGTTGGTTTCGATTGAATAAAATAAAATAAATAAAAATATATTTCTTTTTATAAACAAAACATTTCATAGTTTGTTGTTATGGTACAGTAGGCCCTGTCTGCAATTTGGTATTTCTTTACAATTCATCAACCATATCACTCATTATTTTCTTTTTTGTTGAAATTATTGTTTTGATTATTTACAGGAAATTGTTTAGAATCCTGGAGCCAGATATTTTCTCATGAATTAAAACATGATAATAATAATACAATAATATTCATAATTTCATATGTCCACAAAGCCATCAATAAAACAAAGCTTGTTTACAAAATTAACGCTAACCTTGGAAGTGCTGGATTTACATATGATTATTTATTGCTTGTGTGGAGGAATTAAATGAATGGACTGTTTATGTAGTTCATTTTTGTATATTCTGTCAAAATAGAGAAATATACAGTTAGTTTATTCTTTACCATGGACCTATAAGTTGTGTCTGCAAATCATAATCATGAATTAAATAAATGAACTATGAATTAGCAGTAGTCCAATTTTGTAGTACAGTATTATACAGTAGTTTATTTTTCACTCATATTACCATGGACTTATAAATTACATATGTCTGCAAATCATAGCTCCATGAACTAAATAAATGAACTATTAAATGAATGGACTATTTCATTTGCAATAGTTCATTTTTGTATATTTTGTCATAATAGAGAAACATACAACAGTTTATTCTTTACTCATATTACCATACCTATAAATTATAGCTCCATGATAAATCTAACCTATACTAATTTTTTAATACATTATTTTTTAAACTGACATCTTTGTCAACAATTTTGGCACCATCAAGTGTGTGTGTTTTATTGCTTGTTGAACCATGTATATACTATATGACCACCAATTATAATCCAAGACTCGAGTACAGTAAATCCCACCCACCAAATTTAGGCTAAATTTCATACCCTTGGGACAATACTCGGGCATACTGTACAGCATACTGCAGTGTAGTGTAAAAATAGCTATTTTTTTGTATATTGATTCAGCATAAATTTATACTAATTTATTGATCAAGTATTTATTTTTTAAAATTGTAATGCAAAATAAGGAACAATAGTTGTACACAACAGAGAATGGTTACATCATAAATCAATATTTATTTTCATATTATGAATATCATGTTGTACACTGTATTTTATACATTGGTTGATTGACTGTTGGTTGCAACACACAATATTCAGATCATGGAGGTATAACTAATTTTATACCTCCATGCTCAGATCAATATTAATTCATTAGTAGGACTCCTAATGATGCGTCATATATGAACAAACCCTAGCATGATTACCACGTGGCCTTGGTTACATCCACAGCTGATAAGTGTGTGTGAATAGACCTTAAACTAATATTATACTATAAATTCTTTTTAATTATCATATTTAAAGGTATTTTAAAAACACATATTGGGTAAGGATGAACTTCTGATTACACAGTACTTACCATTTCTAAAGCTCTATCTACACTATCAAACTTGTGACAAAAAATGTTATTTCAATCATTAAATACATTATTTTTAGTCATTCTCTGTATAAGGGTATTGCTAAACCCCGCAAACCCCTGTACAGTATAACGGGAAAATGGCAACTTTATCGTCCTCAAAAAGTTAGGACGATAGAGTTTCATGCAAAGCTCCCACCACTTTGTTAAAGCTCATGCATAAATTATTCATGAGCACCGTCCTGGGGATTCCCGTCGTGTTTCGTAAAGTCCCTACTGTACCAAGTAAGTAAGGAACGGGGATGGGGTTTTACTCAATATACTGTACCACAATGCTATTATTCCATGTAGACACCATATAGATATCAGATCAATATAATCATTGGATTGTTGACTTAGATACCAGTATCAACAACAATGTGGACGTGTGTTCCAGTCCAACAATCTGTGAATAATATGTTTGCTTATCAACTTGAGCATTAAATTCTGATTTCATCATCTACAAGAAAGTGTTTTGTTTTGTGCAGAAAATAAACTTTCTATATTAATTTTCCCAGAAATACTATATATTTTTTATTTAAATCAAAATATTCCATTTATACTTTACATTCCATATTTTTTATTTTGCACAACAAGAACAAAAACTTATTACATTATAATTTGTTTATTAATTTTCCCAGAAATACAACAGTTTTTATTTAAAGATGTATTGTTCCCCAAAACATGAAAAATTAAGATTAATAAAATCAGACTTTAAACAGACCATTTTGCAGTTTTACTCAAGTTATTCACGTCTGTAAAAAGCAAACAAAAATAAAATTATTTCACTTATGAAAAGACAAAAGTAATTTTTTGCTTTAAATTACATATTTTCAGGAAAATAATTTTTTTTTTCGATCCAGTTTTTGGTCAATGTGAATAACTATTTATGTGACATGAAATGGCATATTCAACAACAAAAATTGTAACAAAAATGTTTATTTCAATCAAAACATTCCATTTATACATTCGGGATATTAATCATTGTGTTTTAAATTGCCAATGCATATTAATGTATTTCAATGACAAAATAGGATATAAATCTCAAGGACAGTATTTCTTGTGTACCATAGCAACCAAGAATGATTTCCTTAGTAATGTTAATTTATAGTACTTGACTAATGATATTTTGTAACCTACACAGAAGTGTGTTGATCTTAGTTTCCTACTGGATTTGTTTCTTTTGTAAGTACTTTTTAAATAATAAAGAGTATGACTAGTGTTTTCTAAGCATCTTAAAGCTCTGTCTACACTATCAATTTAGTTTGATTATATAAAACAGTGTGATGTACCCAAATATGGTATTGATATACCCAAATATGGTACTGTTATGACATCATTATGTCCATATATGGGCACATCACATTTTTTTTCACATAAAGTTTAATAGTGTAGACAGGGCTTAACATTTTATTTTTAGTATGCCTGCCAGTAGTTCTGATTTCAATGGCCTTTATTGTTTAGAACCTATGATGTTACTTTTTATGAGTTTGATTGAGTAGGTTTTCATTTTACCTTGAATTACCTACTGTAATTGAAATTATTCAATCTTTTTGTCAGCCTGGATTAGCAGTGCCCATTTCTCACAGGGCCTGTTCAGACTTATTTATACCCACTAAAGGGCCTTTCACACCTGTTCCGGCACGGTTCCGTCGAATCGAATGCCAATGTTTCGTTTTCATGACGCTCCACGCGGCCAAGCACCAATCGATATGCGCGTAGCCGCGTAAAAACGATTGGATTTGCCGTCGCCGGACCGGAACCGTACCGGAGCAGGTGTCAAAGGCCCTTAAGTCATGGACCAAGTTATGATTTATTTTGAACTGTCGCTTGTGATTGGTCGACTCACTTGCGTTGCATCCTAGTGGGAACCAAGATTAACTTTGGTTGGTTGGTAACCAACTTATCCAGGTAAACTAAACCTTATTAGGCCCTACTGTATACTATACAATATCTCATAATGCCTTTATTTACTGTAGAGGTTTGCTTTTGAAATTTCTAAATTATTTAGAATGTATAAATATAATGACCTGACAAACCTTCAAAGTACCCTCTTCCAAACCCCCACCACCTCCCTGTAAACATTGGACCTTTTAAATAGTGTGGTCCCTGTGGATTCCCTGTCCAATTCCTCTTTGTTTGTATACAATGTTTCTTCATTTAAACATTGTGCCTCTAATTTTAATAGCATGGTCCCTTGGATTGATTCCTTGTAATAATTTAATTGAATTTACTATGCAATCAAGATGATAAAACCTACACTGTGATTAATGATTTACTGGCTTATTTTGTAATGAATGAATTATAATAATCTTATAATATCTTGATTAATTTCAATTAGTATAATTAACAATGCTTAATCATGACGCTATAAATTTAATTAGAACTAACAATGAATCCAGTACCTTTAAGCATATTAATTTATGGTTATTTACAAGGAATGTCCGGACACAAGTATAAAGCTCTTTCCACACTGTCAAACTTTATGTGACAACAAAATGTGATATGCCCATATATGGACACGATTACGTCATATCACTACCATATTTGGGCACATCACACCTTTTTTTAGAAGTGTAGACAGAGCTTATTACAACAAATGTAATGCTTGGAGTCCCATGCCATATGTTACAATAAAAAATTAAAATTTGATATTAAAATATAAATTAGGCTGATCATGTATGATGCTAGGCTGATGATCTAAAGTTCGTGGGTTTGTCGAGCCCCTCATAAGAACCCCTTGTAAGAAACCCCCTTTTTTAACAAAGCTTTCACAAACATACTGTACAAATTAATTGACATTTCAAATTTGCCAAATTTACCATGTACCATTCCCATAGTAATATTTTATTATATCACTTACCACTTTATGTGAAGAAATAAACAGATTTTTTACTATAAGTAAATTATTAACATATATAATAGTTTAACATTAAAGTGTTCCTTCCATTTTAGTTTATACAGACTTACTGATTACTGTATGCTGCTAATCTTTCTATATAACTGTTGCTCTCCTTCACACTTCACAATAGAAGATTATGTTATATTGTATTCTAGTATGTGGGTGGTGGTGAATCTAATCTCTCATATTTGTTAAACAGTATATCCAGCTATAATAGCCACATTAACATTTTTTTGAGTAACATACTGTAACATGGTTGGTTGGTATAAAAAGTAAAATGAAAACTGAAAATCCGCATTTACATATTTTGTTTTGTTTGTTATGCAAAGTGGTATGTGATAAACATTATTACAAACATTTGTCAGACTAAAATACAATTTGAAGTAACGTACATAAAAATAAAAACTTTAAACTGAGCTTTGACGTGAACGATGTTGTAGGCAATTAAAGCGGACTGCATTAACATGCACTTAACATAGTAGAAAATGTTGTTTATTTACATTAGTGATTCGTTAATCTCACTTGACATTTTCAAAATGTTGGTTTTTCCCCTCAATCGTTCTCTTGACACTGTAACACTTTCCAATATTGACTCGTGTTTTAGTTTTACAATATGTTTTATTTACAATGAATTGTACTGGAAATAACCTATTCGATAAACAGTCATTTCTATTGTCAGATTAGCACTTTCAATTAATGTGTTGTCATGTATGCAATATATAAAAACAACATGTGCAAAGGGTTCCTAAACGTTTAGTAAAATGATAAATTGTTATTATTTGACGCCTGTATGGTTATTTCATACATAAGAGACCTACAAACATTCATTTGGTTTAGTTTTATATTTTATTGAGCATTCTGTATTAATTAGGTCAGGAATATTGTAAACATGCATTTATATACAGTACTGTACATGCCTATTTCAATCAATTTTGCTATATAAAAATGGAAATCGAAAAACAGAAAAGAATAAGACATACAAGATTATATAGTATAGGAAAAATCTCTTTAGAGGATTGGCAATATACTATGTATTGTTGTGTATAATAATAATATAGGGAATTATGCCTCAGTTTAATTACATTTTCAATTTGGATTATTCCAGGTTTCTGAGCAAGAAAAATATGAATTAAGACGTCAATTAGAGCAGCTACAAACGCAATATGACAGTAGACTACTAGATCTGCAAGATGAGGTTATATATCACAAAGATAAGAAAGCAAGCCAGAATGCTGTCCGTCGTTCCTCAGAGATAAAGCGACAAGAAATTATAGATGAATTAACGGAGCAAAACCAACGATTAACAACTCAATTGAAACAGGTACAAACAAAATATAAACATCATGGTCTATTTCGTGCCTAGCTTACCTGGATAAACCAACATTAGCATCTCTCTCCAAAGACAGGAATACACATTAAAAGTTTCTTACCCTTATGGTTCAATACTCATGGCTTGTCTCCTTGATTTTTTCTTGTCACTATTAACATTTATAAAACATCCATTACAGTTTATATAATGAATTGTTTTTAGTCACAAGAAATTCTCGTTATTTTTAGAATATGTATATAAAATTGCTTTTTTTTTCTTTTAGGCATCTCAGACTGAAATTGATTTACATAGTGAAGTAGATAAATTAAGAGAACAAGTAAATTCCAAGAACTCAACCATGCATAGCCGTAGTCAACTTTTAGAAACATTACAAGAAGAGGTACAGTTAATGTTGTTAGACAAATGTCAGAAATTTTAAACAGCTTCACAGAAAAAACAGATAACATTTTCTTTTTTGAAAGAGCTATAGTGTGAAAAAAACAGAGAGTACTTTATTATCTAAAAATTTTGAGGTTTTAGTTGTTTTTCGCTATGGAGAAGGGCGCCCAATTTAAAGTTTGCTTGCTCTGGTGTATTTTTTCCACTTATATTTATTATTGCTATGTTCAATATAGGTTGTATATTTATTATCTTACTCTGAATTTTGCTTTATTTTTGGAAATAAAAGTTATTATTAATACTAATACTTAGAGATATTTATCAACTGACTTCCAATAGAGTTATACAAAAAAAAAGAAAGCTCTACATACCACATTTTAAAAACAACCACTTTTTGTTCATTTTGTCGACACCCTAATTAATCATAATATTATGTTAAAATTGGATACTTCCTTCTGTACCCACCCATTTCTCCTACTCAGAGCTATTGCGCTTAACAGATTATATCCGCTAAACATTATTCACTTAATTAATTAATTATTTAATTAATTAGAGCATTATTCTGTTGTGTAAAATAATTAAACTTTATGTTTGTTACCTTTGCTTTCATTTTCTGTAGGTTGAAATATTAACCACCGCAAAATCAGAATTAGAAAAACGACTAAGTATTGGATTAGAAGAAAGAAAATCGTTAACTTGTTCTATAGAAGAAACTAATGATAATGTACATATGTTGGAAAGACGCAATAGAGAAACAGAAGCACAAGTTAGTATCATCATTATCTTGTCATAAATTAAGAATTTGATTAGTTAATCATCACCTTTGTTATCAACATAATAATCATTATTGTTGTTTTTCTAATATTTTTATATCAATGTTTTATAACTATTATAACCATCTGTTTCCTAAATATTATTTCATCATCATTATTATCATCACTATTATCATATTTTAATCATCATTTATTATATTTATGATATTTGAAAACAGTATTTGTAAAGGCAACATTAAGTCTATTTAGTATGTCTGGACAATAATTATAAAATAAAAATAACATATATTAATAACATATTAATAATTGTGTATAAAGAAGCTTCATCATTATTATATAATCATTATTATTGTTATTATTATCATCAGTTCATCAATAACTTTATTATCATCAATATTATCATATTTTTATCATCATTTATTGATAATATTCAAAAACATTATTTGTAAAAGGCTTTTTATTAATTACTTAGTATTCACAGAAATTAACAGAAAAGACGCGACTGCTAAATATAAATTATAGCCATCCCTTCATATTAACCTTAATGATATATTAATTCAATTTTGATAAACCACTTAAAGTTTTGAAAAAATAAAACACAATGCATCCCTGCCATTATATATCATCAGCAAAGATCTAGTTCTACAATTGCAAATGGATAAATACTATTGATTTGAAATGATGTCACAACATCGCGTGAGAAGAAACGGTTCGCAGTAATCTAAAGCAAACAATTAGAATCGTTGAAGACTAATTCTTATGATGAATTATATAATGGAATATTTTAAAGTACCCAAGTTATACTTTATAATCTTATAAAAACCTGTCTGTATCCGCTTTCTTTCGTGTGACAATATGCGTATATTCCTTACCACCACCTCTTTGATCATTGTATAATTAATTAAAAATAATCTCGTACTTAAATGCCTATCAGCCTATCTTTCATCATCGCTAATTTTTATTTTGTCGACTACCAAATTGTCCCGGATTGCGTCGGATGTCAATCTTCCTAATTCATATCGTGGAGACAGTTTGCCGACAGAGTGCAGTTTCCATGGCAACAGGTGATTAATTTTTCGATGAAAGTACTCTAAGGATAAATTCTACGAATGAGAACTGTCGGACTCCCGCTGTTTGTCAAACTTGCTTTTTATTTTATTAAATTTCCAGTTTTATACTTTTATTAGTAATTTAACCTTGAATATTCCTTGATTCAAAAACTAATTTTTAAAAAAATGTAAAAAATAAAAAATTCAGATATTAAAAAAAATATATTTTTTGTATTAAAAAAATATTAAAATTTAAATACAAATGAAGTTAATTTTTGTACATATTAAAAAAAAATTGAAATATGGATATTTTTTGTGTCATTTAATTGAATATATATTATTAATAATTGCAATTATTTGAAGATATTTGTAGTAGCAAGTATGAAATCTATTATTTACTCTAGGTAGTACGTATTAAAATGGATTACTCTCTATTTCTACTCTGTTTCACTATATTTAGATTAAGATACAAGATACAAGAAACTTTATTTGTCTTCTTAAAAAACAGAAGAAATGTTGGCTGCTGTCAGCTAATTCGATTAAAACATATATATATAAACTGACTAAAAAATGACAAAATTATGAAACGCTTACATTAAAACTGGTTTCCTCTATATATACATTTTTGTTTACTCAACATAAAGCATTTCATTATAAATAATACAAAAATATTAAAATATTCTAGAATGATGAAATTTCTACTATTATTTCATTCATTCATATTGCACAAATGACAAAGAACTCATTGTTTTATTTATTTCACATGTCAGTCAGTTGTCTCACTCACTATGAATCAATAATACCAATTGTATTAATCTAGTTACCTGTGTGCAGACGTGTTGCCCTAATTCTACTATAAACATGATTTTCATGGTCACTTTTAATTATAATAGTAAATCATCAGGTATCACGCGATATGAATTATTTCATAATCAAAAGCTGTTTCCAGTTAAGTTTGGTATTTTAATAACTGATTTATATTATAACAAATATAAATGGTGTATATTAATTTAGTTTTTAAAATATGTTTGTTAAAATCATATGGAATGATGCGATAATATTCTCAGTGAAGACAAAATTTTAGAAATTAGTTAAGAATCAATTAAAATCATTATTAAATATGATTACAATTAATTTAATATTCAGTTTTCTTTCTAAAATAAAACAAATTTAGCCTCAATAAAAAATATGTGTCTACTTCATGCCTAACTTACCTGGATAAACCAACAATAGCCCATGCTCTCCAGAGGGAGGGCTTAGATACGAAAGTAAAAAGTTCCAAGAACACCCCTGTACCATAATAGACTAGGCCGCAACCACGCCCTCATGTAGGAGCATACCACCGTCATCATTTTCTTTCATAACTGTAATTTTGTTATTATTACCAATGGACAGACTGACAAACAAACTAACTGACAAACTAAACGCCTAAGATTTTATATTTTTTGATGTAATTTCAGTTGCGATTAAAAGATTCAGAACTCAAAGAACTACGAGAACACAACCAACAATTAAGTGAGCAAATAGAAAGTCAAAAATTGATGAAATTCTCTCTGGATGAACCGTTTCACGGAAGTAATTCTCTGATGGCAGAGCTGGAGAATGAACTATCCATGTCTGTGCCAAACTCTGCTACAGGGTTTGGCATTGGGAATTATAACGAGATCGAATGTGATGATGATTTTGAGGACGACGACGGCAACATGGAAGTTGAACTACCTGGAATGAGACCAACCTTTGATCAGGTAGTTTAACAATTATTATTTTAGTAAATAAAATTGTTTATTTGACCTTTGAGACCGTATCTCGCTATGATTACATATCATAATGTTATTGATTGGAAGCAAAGAAAAAGATAAAAATTTCTACATTTAGAATTACTATACTATAAAAAAAACAAAAATATGTGTGTCAAAGTCAACTGTTTGAAAGCCTTTAGAGCATAATAGCGTATTGTTATAGTATGATGGTTATTCTGATACTTATTATTAGAGGTTAAATAAGTCAATTGAGGCAATTTATCTTAACCGTCTTAAAAGAAAAACATTTTTTTTTTGTTCAAAATCATAAAATGAAATTGTTTTCGCTTCAAGGGCGACAAGCATCTGTATAGAAATGTTGATGCTCTAGCTTATTATTGATGTAATATATCAATTTGCAATTTAATGACTAGCTCTTGTCAGTGCTATTGTGTACAGCCAGTAGAATCCATCTTAAAACTGACATTTTATTGAATTTTGACAAAGGTTGTGAAAAAGCTTAAATATAGCGATCAAAAGAAAGAAAAAAGAAATCTAAAAATACATTTCCAGTTGTTACATTAATCATTTAGTATATAATGAAAAACTTGAATTCTAGTCGTAAACAATTTGTGAGATTTTGAAAATCAAAAGCGTTTGAAGTCTTTATTGCTTCAATGTTTTCCCTACAAAACAAAACATGATTAAAAATTAATCATGGTACTCTCTTTATTTTGCAGAACATTTATTATGGAGTTTTTACAGAGCTTTTGCAACTTTTAGCAATATTAAAAGATGATAATTTAGAAGATGATGATGATGGTGACAATTTAGGTGCAATAACAGAAGATACAATTGTGGACTTGATATCAGAAATAAAGCAGCTTGTGGAAGCCAAGGTAACATCAACTGATAACATTAGTAAACTAGAAAGCCACTCCGAGAGGGCATACCTCCGCCTACTGTAAAATTCTCCTACATAAGATTTCTCCGGTAAAAATATATATATATATATTTGTGTGTGTCTTAATGCTGTTTGTGATTTAGGCTAATTTCATTACAAGCATGTGTATGCGAGTTTGGTGTAATGGTTATGTAACAAGCCTTTCAGTTAACAATAGCTTCAGTTGACTAACAATAGAACAGCAACGCGAAAATCAAACGAGTGAATTTGAAAAGAAATAGGTTTTTTAAACTACTCGCATCAAAAAATGTGCACATTAAATCAAATTATGTTTTAAAATTACAAATCACAAATTATAACTATTGCCTCTTGTTAAAAAATTAAGTTTTTTAGACAAGTAGTTCTCGAGAAAATGCAATTTCAGTTTACTTGTTACTTTAAGACTGCTCGCCGGCTTTTGAAAAATTCTGTCCTATCTTTTAACACTAGCAGGTCTAAAAAAGTATACTAAAAAGTGGTCCAGAATTGGGACTGTGGTCCCAAATGGTCCCAAAATTTAATGGAATGGTCCTTGACCACATATCTATCTGTCTATTCATTTTGGTAAAGATCTTGTAATTACTTTTTGAGTAATCCTGCTAACAAACAAACAAACAAACAAACACACGCTACCGATTACATATACCTCCTTGGCGGAGGTAAATGATATAACATCAATTGATAACATTAGTAAATGATGTAACATCAACAAATAACATTAGGCCTACAAAGTTAACATAAGAAATATTTGGATTGATAACATTGTTTAGAATTTACAAACACAACCCTAGTGGCATTTTCCGGACGAAATTTACTCCAACTGGTATTAAACAACTTTTTCGTTAAGCTCTGTTTACATTATCAAACAAGTTTGACAAAAAAAAGTGTGATGTGCCCATATATTTGATTGAAATATATATTTATACTGGGTATGGTAGTGATATGCCATATGGTAGTGATATGACATCGTGTCCATCAAATTTTTTTGTCACATAAAGTTTGATAGTGTAGACAGAGCTACGGAGACGGAGGAGTTGGATAGCCGAGTGGTTAGGACACTTGACTGTCGTACAGATAGACCCGGGTTCAATGCCCGACAACTCCCAGTCCACTCAGCTGTAAAATGAGTACCTGGTTGAAAATACTAGGGAGAAAAAAGGCGGCGTGGAAAGGAACTGGCCACCCTACCACATAATGCCGAGGCTTAGTACAATGAGCTCCTAACAGTTCATTCCCCTACGTTCAGAGAACACGGGACTCACCCTTTACCCTTTTACCTTGTCTTAGATTTCTAACTCTCATAAGTCGAAAACTGATGAAATAAGTGCAACATTGGAGTCTGACCTGGAACAAATGCGAGACGAGTTGTACAAAACATATAGCCAGCTGGAGGTCTTACAGACTGAAATAAACCGACAGGACAACGAACTACGTCAGAAAACAATAGAAGTTGAAGCTGTAACCACGAAGGTAAATCAACGATGAAGGGATCATGTGACTTGTAGTCATGTGATTTATGGTCATGTGATCGTGTTATGATGAACACCGCTATTTATATATTTTTTATTTTACGTAGTACATCCTAGTATCTTTCCTAGATATCTATAATTTATACCCCCTTTCCCATCATTTTTATTTTTTCTCCCTTATTTCTCCTTTATTCCAAAAAAATAAAAAATATTTATGTAGCCGTTCAGGTTAAAAAAAATTTTATTGGAGAGAGAGAAGTATGAAAAAAATTGACAAATGAATTATATTTATTGAATACATAAATAAATAAAAGTTTACCTCATTGTATATTGATACATAGATGTATAATGTGTGTCTAGAGAACAAACATACAATCTCTGCCTTTAAGTTGAAAATCCTAAAATTGGTAACAACAGAACTGCAATATATTAAGAATAATGAAAGAGCCTATAATATATGTTCATTTAATTTACCTTTAGCCATTTTGTATTCAATAAATTGCAAATTTTGTCAATGATGTAGAATCAATAACCATGTTGTTGATTAACTCTAAACTATTGTGGGAGTTGATTTCCAAGGCTATTAAATTAAATATAACCTTTTGTATTAAATGTTGTACTTGAGAATAATATAATTATATCTGTGTTGCCTTGTATTCTTTCTTTGTTTTTCTGTCTGCAACCAACATTTTTCTAATTTGTAGAAATTTATTTCAGTTTAATTGATTGTTTTGTGATTTGATTATAAACATGATGCGGTAATTAAGCGAGCTTAATGAGCGCTTTTAATTGACAGTTCGCTTGATGAGGAATATTTGTTGATGTTCATTAAACACAAAGTATTAGCTTAGTGAGTCTTCGTATGTGGCCGCTTTATACAGTGTTGATGTACGTCTCTCTTAAATGCAATTGCTAAATAGCTGATGTTACAACTCTTAGATGCGTAATTAGTTTGCTACGTGACTTAGTAAATTGTGGGTGGTTTGCTGATTGTGAAAAGTCAACATTTTTATTGTATTAGAAATAGAAAATGTAGAGAGGGACGCTTAGAAAGGGAGTTAATATTACTGTAAAATAATGACATTAGGGAGGTTTCGCAATCTTACGAATACGATAACGAAAACGGATACGTCATACATTTGTGAAACTTTTGAGCTGATCCCCATTTTATATTCGTAAAGCGTATTCGTGTTGACGAATATCACCAGTCATATTCGTAACTACAAAACAAGTTAGTTTTTGATCTATTTTGCACATTTTGCATTTGAATCAGGAATGATTCATGATTATAATATAATTATAGATTTATTGAAAGTAATTTACTAAAGTAATTTACTAAAATGCCAAGTCAATTTCGATAAATAGCAGTTTTTAAAGTTCTCACTCGCTTTGATGTTACGCTAGGCCTAGGCAGCCAAGCACCAAGCAACACGTACCTGCTCTTCGCTCAAATTTACCGCAGTCATATTTTGGACGCGCCTCAATATTTCATTGCCATGCGAAACAGATTTTTTTATGGCTTACGAAAACGAATACGTGTGCGTGACGTTTTCGTTATCGTATTCGTAAGATTGCGAAACCACTCTAATATGTATATTTTTATGGGAAAAAAAATTGTTCACTGGAATAGTGTTCATCCACAAAATAATATGCAGACTTACAGTTGCTTTGTGTAACATATAATATTTGTTATTTTTACATACAGTACATGCATCAAATTAATTTGATTTATACCACCATTTTTTAAGCTAGTTCACAATGAGCCTGGATTCTGGTCCAGTGGCCAGTAAAAATCATACAAAAATAGGTGTAGTGTTAATGTTTAAGAAATAGGACTAATAACATATGCATGAACCACAGAAAAACGTACGATAGCCCAGAGTTTTTCTCTGGCCATTGGATAGATTTCAAGCTCGGTATAAATGTAGCGTTGCTTTGAGGACAAAAAAACATCATGTTGATATAAACTTTGCGGTACACCACATATATTTACTTCTGAAAAGAGATGTTAAATTTCTTGTCGTTAGATCAATATACTTTGATCTTCCGCAATAGGGAGAACAAAAAAACATGTCATAAGTTGATATAGCTGACATCACCATACAATAATCAATATCTCACAAGCAGTTTTAAATTGGACTTCCCGTTGACATTTGACCTATTGATTAAACCCAAGTATATAATCTAAAGCCATCTGTCTCCGAAATCTAATTAATTCTAAAATATAACAATTTGCAGAAAGCTACAGACATTTTAATGTGCATGTGCAATTTGTGGGCTGCGATTATTATCATCTCCACAAAGAGACAGAAACTTTGCCGTGAAATAATATAATTTGGGTGACTACAACAACAAAGTTGTGATACAGTATACAGAACCTTAAAATAAACTGAACATGGCCGAGGGCTTGGGTACGAAATTTGGACAAAATTAGAGAGTGGGATTATACTACTTGAGCATGGGATTATATTTGGTCATCTATATATAAATATCTGTACAAGAAGTTAAATTATTACTGGCTGCCTTGTGTAAAATACTAAAAGCTGGTAAAAAAAATGAGTGAAATGGAGAAACAGAGACTTTGGCCTGAATGATAATAAACAATTTAAACTTTAAGTGGTTGTAGTATTTTTCACATAAATACCGGTAATAAAAATTTTAAAAATAGACAATGTAGTTCATTAAGTATGTGGTATTCAATAATTAACATTTATGATGTTAGTTTTTAGGAATAATATTTTCCTAAGAGATTATTTTGATGTGTGGGAGGATCGAGACTTTTTGTACTACGCCCACTTTGTATTCTTAGATGAATGACATTTTCTTTCTGTTTTTGAATGAGGTAATTAGGATGGCCTCAAATAGATTATAATTATGATGATAAATAATGACTTTTAGTTTTAGATATTAATGGTGCGAGGTAGGGGTGGGGTGGTTGGGTGCTGGGGGTCGTGGGTAAAATGTATTGATTTCATTACAGAGGATGTAATGATTCAGATACTGCATGCAGATATGATGATGATAAATAATTACTTTTAAATATTAATTAATAATGAATGGTGTGCGTTAGGGGTATGGTGGTTTGGTGGTTGGGTGCTGGAGTAAAATGTATTTATTTATTAGAGGAGTATCGAGATATTGTGTGCAGATATAATGATGAGAATAATGATGACTATTTGATGGTTGTGGGTGTAACATGTATTTAATTAGAGGAAACAGGATAGTCAATATGGTAATTGTGATTATGATGATGGCTGTGAGCCTTTATAAAAGGATGGTCAACAATGATGATGCTTATATGAATTATAAAAGTGTAGAATAACTAATTTTTGTATTTATAAACTTTAAAATTGCATTGTAAAAAACAGCCTGATTCTATGTACTGACCACATGGCATTATCTGTCTCATATCAAATAATATACAGTGTACAGTATTACCTGTGGTGCCTATAATTATTAAGGTTAGATTAAGCTTACAGCCTATTATACAGGCATCACATGTGACAAATATGTGATGGTTAGATTAGGCTTATGGCCTATGATACAGACATTACATTTGACAAATATGTGATGGTTAGATTATGCTTGCAGCCTATAATACAGGCATCACATGTGACAAGTATGTGATGCTGTATCACAGAGTTTGCTTATAATAGTAATACTGTATAAATGATCGGCTTAATAACAACTACTTAAAAAGTTCCCACACAGAAAGCTTCCAAAAGCTCATTTCATACCACCTTGCATCAGTCTTAACCCCTCTTCGCTTTCTATCTCTTACTCAACTCAATCCAGGCATGCTTAAACACACAGGTACCAGACTTCGAGGAACATGAGACTCATGATATGATCTCGCACCTGTTTCTTACCCACGAAGATCTCACTGAGGTAGGTCTCACACATCCGTTCTCATCAT
Source organism: Antedon mediterranea (assembly GCF_964355755.1). Taxonomy (NCBI): domain Eukaryota; kingdom Metazoa; phylum Echinodermata; class Crinoidea; order Comatulida; family Antedonidae; genus Antedon; species Antedon mediterranea. The sequence goes on from NC_092672.1 coordinate 34,256,794, forward strand.
GTATCTTTATCCAACATTTCATTGACATATTTTTTATATATTCTAAAAGCATGTACACTCATTTTGAAATCATTCTGCGGAAAATGCATGACACACTTTTAAATGAAAGCATGAAAGTGATTTAATATTTTTATTATATTTGTTGGTGGTGTAAAGAAACATTCGAAATACAGTAAAACCTCTTTTTAAGACACACCTATTAAAAGAGACACTTTTTCCTGTGAAATAAATGATATTGTTGTAACACTACCATTCAATGGACATTTTGTTGGCCCTAAAGGTGTCCCCTTTATAGAGGTTCTAATGTATAAGCATACCCTACAATATTTGAAACACTGAAGTACTAATTTAGAGAAATATTTTATTTATATTTTGACAGGTTAATATAACGCAATTGCTACATAAAGTTAATTTGCATATTCCACTTGTATAGCCAATCATTGTTGTATGTAGATTTTGTTTAATATGCTAATTATGCTTTTGCATGCATGTTTTCAATATGGCTTAATATTTATGCCTGGTTCTATGTATACGATTATTATTTAAAATATGCAATGTTCATATTTTAGTTGAATATGGATGTAAACTGTAATATTTAATTTTACTTTTTTATATGATTTTTCATCTAACCACTAAATTATTAATTTTCAATAGATTTTGTTGGGTTTATATACTTCATTTATAACCATTAAATGTGTGTGTTTAATTTTAACAATAAATTTAATATTATTTTGCTGTTAAGATATCAGAACATGATTCTGTGCTGCAGGAACTGGAACTAAAACATAAAGATAGCTTAACAAAAGATCGCATGATTCAACAACTTCAAGAAGAACGTGATAAAGCTCAAGCCAGGTAATGCATAGAATACTAGCAAACTAGACAAGAAAAGTGTGATGTGCCCAAATATGGTAGTGATAATGTTTAAATATGGTCGTGATATGACATCATCATGTCCATATATGGACGCATCACAATGTTTGTCACATAAAGTTTGATAGTGTATACAGACTTTAGTAGACTTTAAAATGTAATGTTATTATTAGTTATTATTTTTCAATTGTATATCATCATCAGTTATGCCTGTTTTTATTCGTCATGACAGTTTCCACTATTTTAAAATTTATTTTTTTTAATGGAGCACTTGAAAATGTGTTCATAGTTTTCTTTTTAAATTCAAAAACTCTGTCTACACTATCAAACTTTATGTGACAAAAAATTTGCCCATGGACATGATGATGTCATATCACAACCATATTTGGGCACATCAGACTTTTTTTTTATCAAACTAGTTTGATAGTGTAGACAGACAAAATTTCTTTCAGAATTGTACATATAAAAGTTATTATTTAAAAACTATGTTATAGTATTTTTTGTAGTAAAATAAATCACCATCTACTCTGCGTAACTAGGTCTTTAGATGTATAATGAATTGCTTTTAAATTTAAAATAACAAAACTATAATTTATTAACGATTTCCCCCAAAAAAAGAGAACAAAAACAGAAATTGCAATAACCTTGAAAACAAAAATCACATCCATTAATACTAATGATATTTTCAAGGCTAGAATAATAACCAGCTATTCTTTAGATTTTAAATAATGAGAATAAATCACTTTTTATCGTTTTAATATCCTAGCCATTGGTCTTTCATGTTTTTTTTCATATTAAGAGAAGCACAACAGCAGTGTAAACTAATTCAATTTATTTTTACAATAAAAATAAATTTAATTTTATTTCATAAATATTCTAGATATACGCCCGTATTCTTAAACCGGACTTTAGTCGTAGTTCGAGCTAAAACTAAAAAAATGACGTCATTTTAATTCATAAACCGAACTTCAACTAAATCACCGACTAAATCAGGCCAACTTCGACTAAATCGAGACGGATTTTGATCGATTTTTTTAGTCCTGGAGGGGGCAGGCTAAATGGTCGACTAAATGGTTTTTAAACGATGTTTATAAAAAACGTAACAGTCATTGAGTTGTTATATTGGCCAGATATTGAAGAATGAAATATCTATATTTATATTAGCTTAATTAAATATACATTGGTATAAGTTATAATAATGAAAATCATCTTTATTTACAACCGTATACAAACTACATTATTTTCTTCGCGCAAGTCCGACTTGAACTACGTCACGCCATAGCGACAATGGGAGAGAGCGGCAATTCACCACGCGATGGAATGTTTATGGGGCCTAGCGCTTTCTTGTCACGCTAGGAAGTTCGTCGCGATCATACTTTGTTTGAGGCCTAGAAAATATGAAAGTTACCGTACCGCCATGGTTCCTAAATATATTTTGAAGATTTTGTTTGTTGTTAATCAAAAGTACTTCACTGTTAAATTAATACTGATCTTGATTGATCTCTTCTAATAATTAACGATTACAATTATTTTTCATGTATATAGTCCTGATGCGTAAAAAGTTTTGTAAGAAAATGGAAAGTGATATCAATGAGCAAAATTTCGTCTGCTCCTCAAATACTCTCTTGTCATTGGCCAATGTTTAGCCTTTGTTACCCAGACGTGTGCAACTCGACTAAAAGCTCGACTTCATTAAGTCGAACTGCAAACTTCGACTACTTTGTTTTTGAATCGAATTTGAAGTAATAGCTCGAACTACGAGTAAAGTCCGGTTTAAGAATACGGGCGTTACTGTAAGCATATTGGGATATTTTTTGCGCCTATTGATATTCTTGCAATTATAGATTTCCTATGAAATAAAATGGTTGCTTTTAAAATTAAAACATTTAAAAACTTTATTAACTTTAATTATTTCAGAAATAAAATCTATATATAAAAATGTGTACATGGAAAAATTGTTTTCCTCGACAGAAATGGTAAAACAAACAAAACATTCACAATTACATCATACATTTTCTTTTGATTATTTTTGACAGGATTGATGCGTCAGAAAGAGAAATTGAAAAAACTAAAATGGAATTAAAAGCACTTGATTCTCAATTGTTGAGTACAATACAACAAAAGGCATCATTATCACATCAGTTGGATGAATGGCAGGTACTGTATGATAGCCACATCTGGTACAATGTGTAATCACTTTCTATTCTCATGTAATGTGGTAGTGGTTGGAGCGAGTGCCATGTTTGTACACAGTTTTTACAATTACATAACCATTACTTGGAATAATATAATTTTGCCATGTGTAGTACTTGCTTTATAAGTTGTTTTTTAGCAAGCACGATCTAAGCGCCTACAATTTTCAAGTTATTCTTAATTTGAAATTCAGATTATGCCAATTCATTCATAACTTCAACAACAAAAATTGAAAAATTTGTTTTCTTTTAACATAGGCCGGAATTATCACATATAAATACATTATACCTGCTAACTCTTATGTATACTGTAATACGCGAGTCTCACCCATTTTTCATGCCTCGCGTATACGTGGCTATTTCACACGCATCCATAAAAAATATTCAGAAAAACATTATTTTTAAATTAACTTGCTGTTTACACTAAACTTAAGCTCTGTCTACACTAGTTTGAAAAAAAAAAAAGTTTAATGTGCCCAAATATGGTAGTGATATGCCCAAATATGGTAGTGATATGCCCAAATATGGTAGTGATATGACATCATCATGTCCATGGGCACACCACATACTTTTGTCACATAAAGTTTGATAATGTAGACAGAGCTTTACAGTTTATTGTCCTTGTCCGATAAGACTTGTTCCACCATCAGAACTAGGAGCGCGTCGGTCTCGAACCCATTACAATATTGTTAAGTTGGTTTTAAAACTGTGCTGAACTCAACCAGATTTCCTATATTTTGCATTGTAACATTCGCAAATGGAGGCCTGGGCTGAGTTTGCCTGTGACTGTTATTTATTTCATCAAAGGCCATACAAAAAATTTGATTAGATGTTTTCTGAATATTTATGTTGTAGATCATTTCCTGTGTACAGGAGGTTGAATATTAATCAAAATAATTAACGGTTTAAATATTTCACCTGTAGCACATGAGAATAATATTATTTGCAAATCCAGGTACCTGGATCAATGCAGTCATGCACAACATAGTACACCCACTGTACTGATTGCGTGCAAACGAACGTTGCTGCAATTATTTTGAACTCATTTGCAAAATTTACTCTCCCCAGCTGAAAATAAATAGATCAGTCTACCTTGTAGATATAAATTAGTTTTTGTCATGGTTTGGTTAAGTGCGATGAAGGATATGGATATCGGCAACAGAATATTAAATAAATATATATAATGTGATGATTGTATTTGAATAGTGTACCATATGCTTACAAGCAAAATATCCAGAATGGGGATGAGAAATGCCAAAATTCCATCTATTTATGTGTTGTAGTGGATAGTGAAAAAATGGTATTTCTTACACTATCAAACTAGTTTGACAAAAAAAATGTGATGTGCCCAAATAATAATGGTAGTGTATATGCCAAAATATGGTGGTGATATGACATCATCATATCCATATATGGGCACATTTTTTTGTCACATAAAGTTTGATAGTGTAGACAGACCTTTAGGAGTAAAATTCACTTCCATCTTTAACTATTACCTAAACAAATTTAACAATCAAATTGTTCTAATTTAAAATATTTAGGATGATATACATCAACTTCTGGACAAACGGTTAATCTCCGAGCTGAGTGAGCAAGAAAAACGATATTTGAAACAGCAACACCAGGCGTCAGGTAGTAGTAGTCCTGAAGAAAAGAAAGTACGCTCTTCTCCACGAAGGTTTAGCCTCTGGCCTAGCAGTAGGTGACATTAGGTAAGAAATTGTCCTTTGGATGGGATGTAAAGCCGTTGGTCCTGTGTGTATACATTGCTAATGAGCATGATAAAGATATTATTCGATAAAGAGCAGGAGTCTTTTATATCAAGCTTAAAACCTTATCTACACTATCAAAATTTATGTGAAAAAAAATTTGATGTGCCCATAATGGACATGATGATATATCACTACCATATATGGGCATATCACTAGCATATTTGGGCATATCACACTTTTGTCAAACTAGTTTGATAGTGTACACATAGCTTTGTATTAATGTTTATATAAGACATTTGTTTTCTTTCAAGCTCTTAGTTGCCATGGCATTATAACGACAACCTATCACAATTTAATTGACAACAGCTTCCGGAAACCTATTGTACTTTTGCAATTATTGTACTGCTTTTACATCTCATTATACAATGAATAATACATGTATTTATACAATTTCTTTGTATTTCTTAATAAAAAAACTTTTTTTATGATATATGCAATTCGTTTTTTTATTGTCAAAATGATTGCAAAAATATTATTTCATATTCAAATTAAGTTTTCACAAAAGTTCAAATAAAAAGATTGTATTTGTCTATAGACTACTGTATGCATACTCATTTTACAATGATCAACAATATATTTTTTAATTCAATTTTTTTCTTTTATATGAAATCCTGTTCTGAAAAATAATTGTATTATATTATAATATTGTTCTCTAAAACAATCTTTTTTTTCTAACAGAGTTTATGGCTGTACATAACAGGACAGTTAGGCTGCAAGTTGCTGGTACAAAATTTGGACATACATCACACCAAGAATTATTATAAGGATCTTCAGTAAGAATGTGTCTAAAATCTAATGAATTAAATCAGTCTCGACATTTGTTTTATTTTATGTAACTCTTTGATATAAAAACTAGGTATGTCATTTATTAGTCATAATTAATGTATTTTAGTTAAAATTTATTTTTCGCACATACATTTTTTTCAAGTTAAAAAAAATGATGGTGTTGATACAGTAGCCTACCATTTAAATCATTTATATACTTAATGAAAGGTAAATATAAATAAAATACTGCAAATTGTTTGAAAAAGCCTTAATATTGCACCTTGATATAGATTAGGTAGAAGTATTTAGTAGTAAATATATTGTAATTTATTTAATAGTAATTGTGTGAGTGTTATGTTCCAAATTTTAGACATTTTGTGTCACTCTGCACTTGATCAACAAATTGTAGATATCTAAATAAGCAGTAGTAAAGTACTGTAGTTATATAATTAAGAAATTATTTTAAAAATATTATATTTCAGATAGTTACCTTTTTCATGTATGTCAGCTCTAAATATATCAGCTTGATATTTTATCAAACAATATTCAAAATTATAAAAAGCTTTAGGCATTACTATTATTTTAAAAATAAGGTATTACACATAGTAGTGTTTACTACATATTTCTATATAAGCATTTCTTTATGTTTTGTTTTCATTAAATTCAAAATATATAAATAAATTTAATTGTAAGTAATTATACGAATGATTTATAAGTTATAATATTAAGGATGAGTTTTGTTGTTTGGTATCACACACTTTTCACACATGGATAGGGAATGTATTTAAATAGTAAGATACTGTAGATGTTGTTATATAAGTAATTAAGGTAGCATTTATAATCATCATTCTTTCTATAGATATAACTTCTTTGGAAGAAATAGGTTAGCTAGGGACGTAGTATTAAGAATAGTTATAAACTAATGCTACACATCTGTACAAATTATTATACTAATTATATGTACTGTAATTTAATAAAAAAATCCGATAAAATTTCTCAAAATTAATGACTAAATTTCTTCAACCGTTCAACCAACTTCATAAAAGATTTTCATATAGACAGTACTTATGTAATTGTAATAATGAATAAATAAACTTAATATATGTAATTATGTTTTAATATCATTGTATAAAACAATTAATATATGCAGTTATGTTAAACATATTGTATAAAGATAGATGATTAATGCCAAAATGAAGAGCAAATAAATAAAATATCTTTGGAGTATTAAGAAATTTAAAATTTATCTTCCAATTTTTAAATTAAATGAATATTAAATGGTTTTAAATCATAAAATGATTAATTGTAAAAAGGAAAATACTGTAATATAACAGAAAAACAATCTTCCAAAATTATATTAGAAATTGTTTTGTGGTAGTATTAAAAAAATAAAATTGGAATTATGAAATTAAGATAATATGAAATTCATGTGAAAAAGTATGATTATTTTAAAATTCTTATTTTATGTTGAATGATGATTTTGGTGTTTTCCTACCTAATAATTCTTTACAACAAAGTTGAACAAAAAAATTATTTAGTATAGTTATTTGCTGTACTGAATTTACAACAGCATAGTCTTTATTTTATGTAATTTGTATGTTATAATATGTATTGGTTAGTATATATATAAATGATACCAAATTTTAAATATAGGTTTACATGAGGTTGGTTGAACTATTGAGCTACAGTTATAGATGTATTATTTTTAAATTAATAGATTTTAGGATCATATGGTATTTCAAGTTAAAATAATAGGATTTATTTAGCAAAATGTATCTGATAAATTAAAAGACAATATTAGGGAGGTATATCTGACAATTTGTAGTTTTAAGCTCTGTCTACACTATAAAACTTGACAAAAAAATTTGATTTGACCAAGTATGGACACGATGATTTCATATCACTACCATATTTGGGCACATCACATTTTTTTGCCAAATGGCTCTAAGAGGATAGGTACATAGTTAGGTAAATCAGACAATTTAGGTTTTAGAGAAATATTTATTGATAATACTCTGTACCGACTCCCCATTCCCCTCTAATATACTTGTGTAGGCATGAGGAACAAAAGGTATATTATCTGCCTCAGGGTCGGTGTCCAGCAGAGTCAGTACGATAAATATAAGATTATCAGATTCATTATATGTTGTAAATAAAAATAAAAAATACCAAGTATGTAAGGTAATTTAAGGTTTGTTGATATTAATAGGTAAGGATAAAGCTTGGTTCCCACTAGAACGTAACGCAAGGACGTAAACGCAACGCAAGCGTGTTAACCAATGAGAAGCTAAGTTATAGACAGTTAGCAATCACAAGCGAATAAGACATCGCTTGTGATTGGTCAATTCACTTGCGTTGCGTTACGTCCTTGTGTTGCGTCGCTAGTGTGGGAACCACGCTTAAGTAAGATTACTAAGTAAGTAAGTAAGTAACAGTAAAGCTACTTTAGCTACACTATCAAACTGTATGTAACAAAAAAATGTGATGTGCCCAAATATGGACATGATGATGCCATATCACTACTATATTTGGGTACATCAATACCATATTTGGGCATATTACACTAGTTTGATAGTGTAGACAGAGCAACAGGACCAATACTCCTTGTATATGATGTATAGGATATGTAATTTAAGGTTAGTTAAGTTAAAAGGTGCTGCTGTTCATAAAACGCCATTTTTTATATTATTTATATTCTCCTCAGTCTCAGTTGTATTTACTTATTTGGTGTAGAATTCTTCAATTTGGAAATGAAAGCTGTCTATCACCACATAAATCTGTCTTCAAATTAACTTTTCTATTTCCATATAAATCTGTCATGATGGTATAACAGTACAAATAGTAAAATATACTAATATTTCATTCATACTTTTTTTTTCCAAAGTATGTCCAAATGAGGGCATACTTCAAAAAGACATACATCCAGCAATCACTTTTCTTTTTTCTAAAGCTCTGTTTACACTTTTAAACAAAATGTGATGTGCCCATATATGGACATGATAATGTCATATCACTAGCACATTTATACCACTAGAATATTAGTTTGATAGTGTAGACAGAGCTTTAAATAAATCAAAATCCTTGAATTTATTACATTCAAATTGGTAAAGATTGCGGACACATTATTATTATTCTAATAATCAATATTTTATAATCAAAGTACCTTGATATGATACATTATTGTTGGTCTGTATAATTCTACTCTATGTCTTTTAACAAATGAGTATAAAAAAGCATCGTGCAAAATGTTTTATTAAAATTTAAGGATTCAATACTTATTTACTTTTGATGTTTATAGGCAATATACAGTTGTGTAATTATGTTTAAAATTATGTTTAAAATGATTAATCCTATTTAAAATGCGCATATAATTAAAATAAATTGTAATTTAATTATATTTATTTGTTATCATCTGTAATTAAAAATATTGCAAAATAAGGTTTTAACAACAAATACAGTAAGTGCAATTAAGATGATGTTTATTTTAAAGTGTTTCTTATTATATAACTTGTTACACCAAGGTGCTCTATATATAAATTATATAAGAAAAACTGCCTTGACAATGTATAGGCCTAAATAAGGATTGAATAAGGTAGTGTAAGTATGTATATGATGTAATTATCCTATCTTATGAGGACTATAAATGTAAAATAAGTGTGTATGGAATTCCTGTTTAGATAGAGTATTCAAAGGCCAGCACATTGAGGATTTTCATACAAAATGAATTCAAGAACATCTAACTCAGCTACACTTCAAAAGTAGTAGTAAAGGTAGAAAATTTTAATATAAATTAAGAAAAATCAATTTTTTCAGTACTGTTGTATGCAGTAACAATATTACATATAAAAACATTTATCATGAAAAGAATATAATTGTAAGAATCCCCTTAAAATAAGATTAAGCAAAATGCTGTATAACAAACATTTTCTTTTTGTAAAAACCAAACTATAAACTTACAGAACATTTCGAAACCCGACATGTTTGATTCTCAATTTTTGTTATACCAGATGAAATTTTGAAAATGCTGTATATTGAAACTAGTTTTATAAACATCTCAAACTGATGACATTCTAATCATATAGATACAAGACTTGTTCAATACTTGCTTGCATTCATTAAAGCTCTGTCTAAACTATCAAACTAGTTTGACAAAAAAGGGTGATGTTTCCAAATATGGTAGTGATATGACATCATCATGTCCATATATAGGCACATCACATTTTGTTGTCACATAAAGTTTGATAGTGTGAACAGAGCTTTACATGTGATTTTCTTCAAATGCTTTTGGTTGGTAGTGTAAATACACATAGTTGTTGCATAATATTTCATTCTTGTTTTAATGTTAATCAGTGTGACAACACAATACTTAAATATCTATATCTAAACAATGTGCGCAATAAAAAACAATGGGAATGTTACAAACATTTTGTTTATATAATAACTTCAGAGGGATTTGAACTACAGTACCGTTTGGTGTCAAGTTTAATTCTACGAAACTTGAAAGGCATTTTGTTGTAACGTGGAGTAATAACTTACTCCATGGTTGTAATAAAGATTAACTAACTTCTGTTGATGTAACTTAACATAAATTGCACTTGTATTAAATGTGTGAAAGTAAAGTATAGATGTGTATGCAATTATTTTAATGTGTTACTGATAAATTTGCCATCATTTTCAAAATCCAGGTACAGGAAAATTTGTATAACACAATTTGCATGCAGGAGTCATTTACCATGTCTGTTTGTGAGAAGTTTATCTGTCTTTGATAAAACTGTCACTCCAACCAGGAGTATAAACCAGTACAAAATGTATCATTACACAATATTCACAAACTTTTTTCACTCCTGTTTATTAGCTAAAAATCGCTTCACAACTTGCAAAAAGTCATTAGGCTTTTCCGAATGAACCCAATGACCAGCTCCCTCTACAGTTTCAATGGTTGCTGACGGAAATAACCGAAATATTTCAGTATGGTCAGATGGTAGTATATAGTCTGAATGACCTCCTTTAACAAACAGAGTTGGTTTTGGAAACGTGCTTTGGAATTCTGGGAAGCCAATCATATCATCATGGTTGTCTAGTAAAGCTTTTAGATTCAATTGCCATTCGAAACTTGTGTTATTTTTCCTTATATTCTTCATGATGAACTGCCTCACAGCATCTTCCTGTTCGGTAAAAATAAAAGTAGTATTAATGTTCACAATTCATTTTAGTTATTTTATGTTTTTAGACACATGTGACCAAGGATTACCAATAGTATATTAATAACTGTCCTATCATATAGTTGGTAATCTCCTTTACACAGAGGCTATTTTGTGAACCAGTACACCTGTGTAATCCCCTACTCGTCTCGAATGATTTAAGGTGCGCATGGGTGGTTATAACTGTGTACACTGGAACTTATCCGACAAGACTTGTTCCACCACCAGAACTGGTAGGAGCAAGTTGGCCTCAAACCCATGCCTATACAGTTTGTTTGCTCTTAGTGAAACACAACAAAATGTCCCCCTTAATAGGGGTGTTTTAAAGAAGGGGGCTCTCCTGTAATCTTGCAAAATATCAAACTTGACAGCTGAGTTTCTCTCAAAAAAAGATTATAAGAAAACGATAAAAAATGAGGTTTTATTTTTGTTCTCTATTCATTAAATTGTTTATATCTACATTTTCATACAGGGTTGATATCTAAATTCCAATATGGAATAATTTTCCTACAAAAAAACAGAAAAACAAAACTATTGTTGTCATTTTTTACAGTCCTGGAAGTACACAACCCTATTGTGACCTTCAAGGGTTCTTTTTTTGTAATATTGATTAATATTGCACACTTACTGGAATTGTTTTCTGTAACTGTAAATCAACATCCTTCCTCATTTCGGATGGCGACTGATTTTCTTTAAACTTTACAGACAGCATTGCGTTTATGTATTCCATTACCCATGATTCACCTCCCGATGTTCTTTGTTGCCTAGGTGCGCTGTCAACAACTATCAACTTATCCACCAAAGAGGGCTGCAGAGAAATGTGAAAATTATCATAGATAAGAAAGTTTTAAAAAGTGCTAAACAAATTTGTTCATATTACATGTGGATGTGTGGATCTTAGTACTACAGTACCTCAATTAGACTTGTTACCATAGCAACTTTACCACCCATACTATGGCCAATCAGGATACAGTTTGAGAGTCCTAATTTGTCAACCACCAATGACCTTATATCTTTACCCATTAGGTCAAATGTCATCGCATCAGTATGAGGACTGTCACCATGGTTACGCGTATCAACTGTAACAGTCTTAAAAACAAAAATTGTAAATATTAGTCAATTATCTATTTAAAATGAATTTATTTACAGTATTAATTATTGTATTGGCCTGTTGGGCAGATTTGAGAGGATCACTCTTTCACACCGGTGCTGGCAAATCAAATTGAACGTCAATGTTTCGTTTTCATGTCACTCTACTCGGCTATGCGTCAATTGCTATGACTGTAGCCTCGTGAAAACAAAACATTGACATTAGATTTGATTTGCTTGCACCGGACTGGAACCGTGCCGGAGCAGCTATGACAGTAGGCATTAGCGTTAAAAAGGTAAACATGGAGCTTAGTATTGGCTGACCAACAAAATGTTAGTTCTTAAATGTACACCCACCACCTACAGTATACTTGACCTAATAATGGAAAACAAAACATGTTAGTATAATGTAGGCCTGTCTCTTACTGTATGGCCTGTATCCTTGGTAAGACGTTTGGCTAGTGTGGCCCAGTTGCTCTTGCATCCAAACAGTCCATGGAATATCAAAATATTTGACAGACTTGTGTCTCCTTTATTAACATGATGTGCAAGGTCCACAGAATATCTATAATAAATATAAATGAAAAAGAAAAGAAGATAAAATTACAGTTTTTGCAGTTGGCTATTCATCTCATGGAACCAGAGGATGTCCCAAGATTTTATTTAATACTAATAATAATAATACACTTTAAGTGCCTGAAATAAAAAGGTGAGTAAAGAAATAAAAATAATATAGTATATAGATTAGTAGTATAATGTTACACAATTAAAAATTGTTTTCATCACTTCCTTGAACATTGTTGTTAAATTAGATATAATCATTTATTTATATTTATGCATAGTCATCATAACATTCTATTTCGATTCATGGGATACCTAATGACACTTATCCACCACCATCATGTATGACATCATCAACAAACAAGCCGAGTGCCAAGCAAGGAGGAGAGAGGACACTTCAGCTATTTTTATTGCATAAAATCCCACCTTCTGACTCCCTGCTCATAGCATCTTGAATTTAAACGCCTTCCCAACGTTCTTGAAAACGGTATACAACATATATTGCATCTAGAAAACAAAAACATGACTAAATATTACAAAATGTCTGCTTAAAATGGGCAAAATGACAGTTCCTCCTCTTTCACATGCAAATTCTGAATGAAAGGGGTAACCCCTAATTCCTGCTCATGCGTGTTAGCGTTGATGACGTCACAGCGGCGAAGCGCCTCAAATAACGACGAGGGATTTCCTTGCCAAAATCAACCGACGTAGAGTGTGTTTGGCGGTGTAAATTAGGAGAGGGAATAATAGAAAAAACGATAGTAGTCCATTAACTAAACATTTGTAGAATGGCTAGAGAATATGACCATTTATTCAAGTTACTGATTATAGGCGATAGCGGTAAGTGACAAGTAATAAACATACCACAAACGTAGGTATATTTGTGTGTAGTTTTGTAGGACCGATGGGCGTTGACTGACTATGTCAGAGATTGAAATGTACATTTTGATTGAGAGGGGTAGGCGTACAATGTGGGCCTACGAATAAAAACGTTTTTAGACATTTCTGTAAATATCTAAACTTCAACATTTTATGTTCTATTTTTAAATTACTTCAATCATAAATAAACACATAGGTTACATAAGTTCTCTAATTCCAAATACTCAAAATAGCTGGCATATTGACATTTGTTTGCTGTGTGAACTCGTGTGTTTTGTGCCGATGAGTTTAAAAATCGGAACAAATTCTTCTCCGCTCGGCTTGGAGCAACCCGGAAGTAAAGATGATTCATACTTAACTTTTGAAGAGGAAGAAATTAACAATATTAATATGCACTTAGTTTGAGGCTAAAATAAAGTACAGTTATAACATTTGTAAATTGAAGTGATCCATGATGCAATAATTTAATACACTCCATAGTAATTATCTCCTTATTTCATATAGAGGCCTACCAGTACCAGATATTAACATTTAATTTCAAATATATTCATTATTCTCTATATTTCTTTGTGTTTGTTTAACTTTGTCTTTCTCATGAATGAATGAATGAATTTAATCAAATCACTATAGGCCTAGTGAAACCTAAAATTAAGGTTTATTACAACCATGGAGTTATACCTCCTTCCATGGAGTAATAAGTTATTTCTTACTCCAAAGTTGTGGTTACTGTGTAATACCCCAAGCTCAGTCCAAAAGTGTACTAATTTTCTAGGATGTGTTAACAATATTATTATGACCCTTATCATTCACTTTGTATTGTGGTACTTGACAATGAGCCTAATTTCCTATGTGTATCAATTTCAAGGCTGTACAATGTCACCATGGAAGAATTAGTTTAAAAATAAATTCCACTATGATGTCACCAAGTGTCTTAAGGCTTGTAAAAAATTATTGTGCTGCATTAAAACATGTGACATGGTCATACAGGAATTGACTATAAAACATATTCCATGATAACATATTATCTATATTTCCATAAAATATGGTGGGCCGCCTTACAATTATTATTTATTATTTAAATAGACCATAATTATAATATCATGCAAATCATGAGGATGATTCGAAAAAAAAAAAATTAGCAGGTATGATTTTGAGAACTACCTAGTTGGTGGCCAAATCATTTTTGTATGTTATACTGGAAATTTAAATTCAAGTCCAGATAAAATTATTGTGAATGTGAGTTAAAAGTATGAAATATTAAATAGTTTTCAAGTATGTGCCATATTATGTTTTGTTACAATTTTTCACTCTCGGTTTCAAATTGCGTTCGTTTGTTCAGCGAGTTTGTGTTTGTCTTTCAGGAGTTGGCAAAAGTAGTCTACTTTTACGGTTCGCTGATAATACATATTCAGGTAAGAATGTAGTCACTTTTCCGACGTGCTCACTTGGCTGTTTCAAACCCTTCACAACTTGAGTGGGAAGTTTACCACGAACCAAAATGCAGTTTGTACCCGTAATGCTTTTCTAGAGTTTATGTACTAGTCCCTTTACCGTGCTCGCTTGGCTATTTAAGACCCTTCACCATTGCCAACACAACTTAAGGGGAAGGGATTGGAAGTTTACCTCGAACCAAAATGCAGTTTGTACCCATAATGCTTTTTTAGAGTTAATGTACAGTAGTCACTTTATACCATGCTCACTTGGCTAATTAAACCCCTCACCCTTGCCAAAAAAACATGAGTAGGTGGGAAGTTTACCTTGAACCAAAATGCAGTTTGTACCCATAATGCTTTTTTAGAGTTTATGTACAGTAGTCACTTTATACCATGTTCACTTGGCTAATTAAACCCCTCACCCTTGCCAAAAAAACTTGAGTAGGTGGGAAGTTTACCTCGAACCAAAATGCAGTTTGTACCCATAATGCTTTTTTAGAGTTTATGTACAGTAGTCACTTTATACCATGTTCACTTGGCTAATTAAACCCCTCACCCTTGCCAAAAAAACATGAGTAGGTGGGAAGTTTACCTTGAACCAAAATGCAGTTTGTACCCATAATGCTTTTTTAGAGTTTCACCCTAGTTATCTCTGATTGTTGTTATAATTGTTATGTTGTAATTTTGATCTTTATCAATAGAACAGATTGATATGCCATACCTGTACATAGTCCAGGGTCTGAATAGTATAACAAAGTGCAATATTAATTTATTCAAAGTGAAACCTTTACTCAATAGCAAAATAAATAATGTTTATCAGTGAAACTCATGTATTTTGTCAAAACAAATATTAAACAACAGCCAAAACAAAGGATGCGTTTATCAGTAAAATTCATTAAAATTGCCAAAGTAACTGTTAATCAGCCAAAGCAAATTGTGTGTTTCCTAGTAAAATATATATATTTTTGTGACGATAATGAAATACTTCTTTTAATTTTTATAGGAACTTATATCACGACGATTGGTGTTGACTTTAAAATTAGGACAATCGATGTGAATAATGAAAAAGTAAAGTTACAGATTTGGGACACGGCTGGTCAAGAAAGGTTTCGCACTATAACATCAACGTAAGATACTGTTAAAGAATTTCTACCAAAGGAGTTGTTTATAACTACAATACAGTAGAAACTGCTTAAAACCCTTTGGAGGATGGCCTTACTAATAATGCTCAATTTTAAAAATAGCAATTTTACTATAGTGTCGTTTTACAGGAAAGTGTCCCTGAATATCCCAAATGTCTATTATATGCCAGAAAGTATAGGGCGTACTAAAGCAGATTAAGGGAAAACTCACTACATCCTTGTTTTGCTAGAATTGCAATCAAACATTTAATCTAAAGCTCTGTCTACACTATCAAACCTTATGTGACAAAAAAATGTGATGTGCCCATATATGGACATGATGATGTCATATCACTACCATATTTAAGCATATCACTACCATATTTAGGCACATCAAACTTTTTTGTCAAACTAGTTTAATAGTGTAGCCAGAGTTTTAGGTCAGTGATAGCCCATATTCATGGCACTAGAAATTGTTAATAGTTTTAATATTAATATTAATTATTAAACAAAATTTAAATATACTGTACTGTAGTAATAAAATTACATAAAACAAACAAAAATAATATTAAACTTTTCAATTCCTAGTTATGGTATATCTGTTTGTGAATGAAAAACAATTTTGATAACAAAATAGGCATGTTGAATGTTTAATACAATAACTGCTGTTATTCTTACTAATATAGATAATGTATTTTACACACAGTGTATGAGCCATCTGTCAATTAACATAATTGCATTCAAGGTTCATGTACATTCTGTATATATTAAATTGTTTATCATTGTATAGGCTTCACATCGCTGGAGTATTAAGCATTGACAAATCTTATGTCTGTCTAGTGTACCGTTTTAGCATAGTTCATCAGTGTTCTACCAAATCAGAATGTTTCCTAAAGCCTGTTTTCCTGTCGACGCTATCGTCGTTGATCGGTCAACAGTTCAACGACGATCGTTTCAAAACGATTAAGTTGAAATGATAACGATAGCGAGTACCTTTTCCTGTAAATCGTTAACATTTCAATGTTTACGTTGAAGATTGCCGATTATTTTTAACAATAGCATTGAATAACGTCAACAGGAAAACAGGCTTTAAAGACGAAACTTCAATTGTAATGATATTTAACTATAGACCTACTGACATAATCAATCGAAAATAGCAGTCTTTTATTCTTTTATTATTTTTAACCTTTCTAATTTCCGCTTTTAATATATTGAAATTTGTACTTTTAGATATTACAGAGGCACGCATGGTGTTATTGTAGTGTATGATGTAACTAACGCAGATTCTTTTGTTAACGTCAAAAGATGGCTACAAGAAATTGATCAGAATTGTGATGTAGTTAGTAGAATATTAGGCAAGTAATATTTGTTGTTTTTTTATTCTTTATAGTTATACTGGGTAAAAGATTTTCAGTACCATATCTTAGACCATGATCAGCTGCTGGGAGACAATCAGCTATTCTTTTTGTACCAATTCCTTTATCAATGTGTGCATGGGACCAACAGATTTATGTCCCATCCAAAGGACAATTTTCTTTTATCTATACATTAATTATCTCTTTTGCACATACAATAAGTATTGTTGATTGCTAACAACAGGCTAATACATTAGGTGAAATAAATTAGGGTTTCATTTGTTTTATATTTAAAGAGATCATTTATCATCATTATACTTTCCAAATTGCAGTAGGGAATAAGAATGACTGTCCAGAAAAAAAAGTTGTTGAATCTACAGATGCAGAAAAATTTGCAGAACAAATGGGAATTCAACTATATGAAACAAGTGCAAAAGAAAACTTTAAAGTAGAAGAAGTAAGTATAACTGAATGTAGTTATTGTATTGAGTGTCAATAGACAAAACTATAATTGTAGGCTTTACGGAAATGCTATATAAACTTAAAGGACAACTTGACCGAGGACTATTTTTTAACAACGTATTAAGGATGTACATATGATTTCAGAACCATCTCGAAATTAGGGTACAGCTGTCGTCGTAAATTGCTGTGACATCACAGGTGCATCGCAAAATTTACGTCATGAGTTTTCTGGCAAGTCTGGCAAATCGCGAAAAATTTCTAGTAAACACACTAAATAAAGTAAAATATAAATGTTGATTTTTTTATTGTTTCTTTTGGTTATCTTGACTCATTAAGTAGATTTTGCGATGCACCTGTGACGTCACAGAAATTTACGGCGACGGCTGTACGGCGAGCGTGTGTTGCGATATCCTTATTTAATAAATGAATGTAGTTATTTTATTGTATTGAGTGTCAATAGACAAAAAATATAAATGGTGGATTTACAGAAATTCTATATAAACTTAAGGCTCTTTAATAAAAAAAACCTTTTTTTTTCTAGATGTTCAATGCTATTACTGAATTAGTTTTACAACAGAAGAAGGACAACGCAGCCAAATTAGGAGCTCAAGAAACTACTACAAAAATAAAAGTAACCAAAAGCGATGGCAAGGGATCAAAGAAGAGTTCCAAGTGTTGTTTAAAGTGATCCTCTTTCCTATCATGCCTGGTTGCCATGAAACCTCTCTGGACTGCCGATTTATCGCCAACGTGCTCCAGTGTATACAAAGCGTGAAGCCTTACAATTTTGCAATGACCAGGAACGTGACATGACTTCTACAAACCGATCTGAAATCCTTAGAAAATAAATTCAGTTTAGTGATCAATGATTCTATGTTTAGAGAAACAAATCTGTAGCCTTCAGAGTGGTGCTGTAGAGAAAGAGTTTTGTTTCGATCAGCGACGGCATTATATTCCAGTTAGAACGTGTGTCTTTTATGATTTTTTTGACGACCGAGAAACGAGAGAAGTCATTTGTTGTTTCAACAGTTAAAGTTATTTATATCAGAAGTTTGATAAACCAGTTTCATACCAATTTTCAGCAAATCAATTCAGAGAATCGAGCCATGTGCAGAAAGTGAATTGAAATTATCTCAAAATTTTAATTTGTGCCCGGTAGCAAGAATACAGCGATTACGCACTGTGACTTTATAAGACCTGATACATCTTGTGCATCACAAAATTTAGAGTTTTTGGTTTGCGACGGACAGGTTAGGTCAGTTATTTCATTGTGCGCATAGAGGGAAGTTGATGTGCTTGCTCGTTCTATCCTTAAAAAAGTTTTGGTGGATTCTACGTCCAGGTGCCCTCGCAAATCAAAAGCACCCTATTGGAAAGTTTTTTTCCAAATACACGACAATAGTCTCTGGAGTACTGTACAACCATACGTTTGATTGGCCGATTGATTTTATATTAACAATCCGTCTTTCTGATTGGATGATAGTTATGAGCAAGGCATTTTATGGAGACCAGGCTTCTGTGTACTGTATATGTTGTGGTTTTCATACAAACTAATTTGTACATATAGTTATGTGATCTTTATATTTTAATTTTAATACACAAACGATAATTATGTGTATGATTATATATGGGGACAAAATTAATGTTTTTATATACAGAAGTCCTTGGGTATATAAATATAATCTATCTTTTATCAGTAATTGTGCAGGTTGTGTACTTTTTATTAGACGTCCTAGAATCGGTGCACAGTTTAGAAATTGTCCAAGAGTTCTTAAGTACAGTCTGCACAATATTTAATATTTTGAAGAAAATCTACACTATATATGCAGTTCGTTTTTGCATTTTCGAAAGCTACAGTATCGGCGCTCCTTTAAATAAGTACAAGACTTCATTCTCTTTGAGTGGTTTAATTGTGCCATTACACCTTCCTTTCCCACCTGGTAACGTAGTTGAGTGGCTGCATCCCCTCCCTCATCGGGAGGCTTAATCGAGTACCTACACCCTCCTCTCTCATCGGGAAGCTTAGTTGACTGGCAACACCCCCTCTCTCATCAGGAGGCTTAATTGAGTGCCTCCCCCCACACCCTTCTCATCAGGAGGCTTAATTGAGTGGCTACTCCCCACTATCTCATCGGGAGGCTTAATTGAGTGGCTACACTCGCCTCTCTAATCAGGAGGCTTAATTGAGTGGCTACTCCCCACTATCTCATCGGGAGGCTTAATTGAGTGGCTACACTCGCCTCTCTAATCAGGAGGCTTAATTGAGTGGCTACTCCCCACTATCTCATCGGGAGGCTTAATTGAGTGGCTACACTCGCCTCTCTAATCAGGAGGCTTAATTGAGTGGCCTCCCCCCACACCCTTCTCATCAGGAGGCTTAATTGAGTGGCTACTCCCCACTATCTCATCGGGAGGCTTAATTGAGTGGCTACACTCGCCTCTCTAATCAGGAGGCTTAATTGAGTGGCTACACTCGCCTCTCTAATCAGGAGGCTTAATTGCTCCAGAAAACCAGAGATCATGTTATTAAGATGTATGTAAATATTTAAACTTACTGTATTGTTTAAATGGCTGTAATTTAATAGTACAGTATTATCTATTAATACTCAATTTTAATTTGTCTATGGAATTTAAATTATTCTGCATCATATTTATTCTTAAATCTATTACAAAATATGTAAATTCATGTTTATTATGATTTCATTTATATTTCTTTAGAGTTTAAGAATATTTAAATATTTGGTGAAGCTTTGAACAATTTGTGCCTTTTAAAGATTTGGCAATTAAAAATTTTTTTTTTTTCACATTGCAAAAAAAAAGACACAAAAATAAATGTGGTCACTTAATACAGGTGGCCACTTATGAATACAGGTGTCACTTAATAGTAATAGGTTTTTTCATAATTGCCCTCTTTATATGTTTGTAATTGTACCGTATAATTTAGACACAATTTATGCCTTACAAATTAAAAATAAAAGTTGTATGCATTGTATTCATTAGCTCTATGTGAAGGACAGCATTAGCTATGGCTGTATAAAAGAAGTGGTAGTGCCTAATGGAATTATTGCAATGATAGAAACTCCTAGCTTTTTCTCTCTCTTTTATTGATATGAAGTCCTGCTACTCTTTTGTATAAATATAATACCTCTGAAAAGCAGAGACTGATTGCCTGGTGACAAGAAAGGGAGGTATAGGTATTGAATACATAGTAGTATGCATATATATATATATCATTTTGTATGTATTTAGTAAAACTACAGGTAGATTTGCGTTACATTTTATACTTGGTAAAATACATATTGTTAAGCACAATGTTATAAACTGTATTTTCAGTTCATTATATTTAAAACTTCTATAAAGTATAATATATTAACACTGATATATTTATACAAACAAAATGTATTCAGGCATTGTGGATTGTACCATTCCTCATGAAGGGTGGTTTTGTAACCAGTGAATTTAAGCATGGCATAACTTATTAGTTATTCCATGGTAAGAAAGTTGCAAAATAATTACGTTTTATTGTTTTTCTTCCATTAAGTTTACCTCTATGCAATACCCTGTGTTTTTCCTAATGACAATTGTCACTTAATAAATCAATTAAATTGTCACTTAAATAACTATAAATTACATTAAATTTTATGCCTATTATGTTTTGCAATTCAAATTGCACCGCCTTTTATTTCTATGATAATTGTAATTGATTGCATGTCCATGACTGACTGACAAAAATAATAGTAGTCCTTTATTTCATCTTGGCATCAATTCACAAACATCACAAAAATAAAGTAAATATCTTTTTATACTAAATAAATAAAAAACTATAGGTTTTCTCGATTACTATTTACATTTATTTGATCATTGTGCATTTTATGTTATTTTCTAACTATACTCATTATTTGTGTGTCATAAATTAATGATTAAAACAATTATGTAATCAATTATATGCAAATCTTTGTGTTATATTAATGATTCTTTGGAATCTTGTGTATATTTTTTCGCGGCCTTATGGCATTTTGGAAGACCTCAAAAGCAACACACTAAAAAAAAAAAAAAACCAATGAAAACTCTTGCTGCATGGGGATTTATATTTTCATGAAAATCGAACTGAGAGAAATTTATACTTTGGTTCAATAGTTTCAGATGTATCAACAAGGTACCAAAAATAAAAGTTTAGTAAAAAGTTCACAATGAAATAATGTCTGCTGCCCTCTTTTGTAAAGGGGCGTGATGAGCAGCTAGCTATGTAATATAATGAATATTCATTTGATGAAAAGAAATGTAAAATTTATTTTCTGGAATAATTTATTGTACTTTGTGAATTTAGGGTAATGATTCAGTTTCAGTTTATTTTTTATTTATGTTGTACACTCTCTATTGTTATTTGTTCAACGTTTTTTTGGAAGTATTTAATGTTTTTTTACAACCACGTTTTTTGATGTTTTAATTTTTGGTCCCTGGGACCGCCCACAGAGAAAAAAAATTCCACACCACACACATTTTCATCGGATCGGACGGATTGCCGGTTGGAAAAACCACTGATGATTAAGTGCAGTTTTGATCGGGTATGTTGATTGTTTGATACATGATTATTATGCAGTGAGTAAAATATATTATGATGACCATTTGTATTGGTAATGTATTTAAATAAGTGGTATTGTTGCTGCTACTATATCAAATATACCTAACTAAGCCTAGGCCTCGAGTGAGGTTGAGTTGAAGAGCCGGTTCAGTGCTAAGAGAGGCCTATTTTGGAGAGGAGAACTGGACACACAGGTGAAAACATATAGTAGACCTAGGTATATGAAATTTCAGTGTTCGTTGAGCACAATAAACTTCAAGCCTTAAATAAAAATGCTAATTTAGACTGAGGCCGAGGCCTATAGGCTATATTTTTTTCCACAGGTTTATAGTAGGTACTATAGCTATACTGTCTGTAATGAGGCATTAAATTATAATTTAAAAATAAAATTTGAACCTTTTTTAAACTTTATCATATTTTGGTGACAAATATTAATTTAAAGACCCCTTCCCTGCAATTTTGGACGTTTTTTGGAAAATAATACATATATATCACTTTAAAAACATTAAACCATGTCATTCCTTGTCTTAAATGTACGTTTTATGGTAAATTATGATAAAAAGTGAGAAACATGCACTACCTAAGTAGCTCGCGGCGATCGACCTCTCGTGGACGGTCTTAGGCCTAGCCTAGCTAGGCTTAGTTTTGTAGGCCTAGCTGGTAAACATCGGTAACGTACGAACATCGTAAGCGAGCTATATACCTAGCCTGACGTTGTATAGTTGCTGCATTAATTGTCTTTCTATTTTTGCCAGACTCCGTTGATACAAATTGGGGAAAACCCGGTATTTTCGCTGAAAAGTTAGGAGTCTTCCATTTGTTTTGGCCTCACGATCGATCGAAAAGTGGGCGAATTACAGGTGAAAAACAAAAATATCAATCCGCGCGCAATGCATTTTGGGATTTATAGCGGGCCGCTATAATTATTAGAATCGACTTATTTTTCACATTTTTAACCGTTTAAAGACGAAAAAAGTTATCGCAATAGGACCATAAAGTATTATTTTTACATTAAATATAGTTTGTGATCTTAAATTAGATCTAAAAAACGTAGGGAATGGGGCTTTAATGTTCATCTACTATGACTACGGTAGCAACCAATAATTGAAAGTATCAGTAAATGGCTGATAAGCTACATGCCTTTCATTACTATTTATTATTATAACTATGAATGACAAATTTAAAAAGAGATTTTTCATTCCAGAATATGATTTACTAATTTATTGTCGCATCTGACTACTATCTGGATGGGCAACAAATGTGCTGCGTGCCGAAAAGCTGGAAGTGTTCGTAACGCAAGTCAAGAGTATTTGCCAGTAGAGCAACAAGACGGAGTTGCAATTCAAAACAGTAATCAGAATTCCGCCGTTTATTCCAGGGAGTCCGAACGAGCTGTTAGTTTTTCTGTAGGAAGTGGTAATAAAATCAACTGGAAAATGTCAGTTCCTTGCACGCCGGGTTCTCCGGGTGAAGAAGGTCGTTCGAAGATGATAGTGATGTTGAACCAGACAAGAGAATTAATTGAGAAATTGATGGCAGAGGACAGAAAGGATAATTTAGAAGCATTAAACGGCTTGTATGATATGGTAGACGAAGCGTGGAGTATACCAAAATACGGCCGCGATCTTGCATACGCCATAAGTAACGTTTTACGGGAAGATGGCGCTCTCAGTGTTGTGCTTTCCAAATGCTCATGCACCGATAAAGATATGCAGTTAGCCGGAGCACAGCTTCTTGAACAAGTTATGATAGCTTCGAATCGGGATTATCTTGTGGATTGCGGAGTAGAAAAAGTCGTACAGCTAGCATGCAGTAGAGACGATCCGAAGTTGATACAGATAGGCATGGGGATTATAGAGAACTTATTTAAACATTCGCCGACTACGTGTACGCGAGTGATAGAATGCGGAGGACTTCATAGCATGTTGTTTAATTGTAGATCGACGGACACTATTACGCTTCGCCACTGCTCTGCTGGGTTATGCAATTGCGCGATGTTCGGCGGGCCGGTGAACCAGGAGAGGATGATCGAGCAGAAAGGCCCGGAGTGGTTATTCCCACTTGCATTTAACAAAGATAATAGTATTCGGTATTATGCGTTATTGGCTATATGTACTCTTGCGGCAAACAGTGATATACAACGCGCTGTTGTCAACTCCGGTACGTTAGATTTAGTGGAACCTTTCGTAACGTCGCATAACCCTGATGGTTTTGCCAAGAGTGACAAGGCACATGCTCAAGGGAGGTCTGAAGGATGGTTACGACTTTTGATTCCGATGTTGATGTGTGAACGAAGAGAAGCACAATGTCTTGCGGCATTTCACTTTGCGATGGAGGCGAGGATCAAAGTTGAACAAGCAAGAACAGAGGTAAGTTTTTTTTTTATTTATTGTAAATATTACATTCTTGAATTAATAGATTAAATATAATAATTCATAATAATAATAATAAACAATATTTATATTATAATGTATATTATTGTACATTAGACACTAACTAATGGTAATAAACTATCCCCCGCCGGACACCACGGTATTTCTTAGTCGAGGTTTCGGGGAAGAAATTCAGTCTCATTCATACAATGTTTATTATTATTCAGTTATTGTGTTTCTAAAAAAAAAACCATTTTTTCAAACCCATTTCTCACAACTGACACAACTTAAACCTAAAAAAATGTTCTAATCAAACAAATTACCGTTCACTCATTTTTGTCTAGTAATGTTGATAAATCTATGCAAGACTGAATTTCTTCTGGAACATTGATTTTTGTTAATTTGCATACTGTATTTCTGCATTGAATATACGCTCAGGCTGCTGAGTTCAGTGCTGTAATCACTGTACAATATGACAACATATTCCCCAAATTTTCAATATTACTAACTAGGCCTACAAATCAAGTCAATTTCATTCAATTGCGATACTGAATATTCAATATTATTAAACCGTACAATTAAAAAAAAATCAAAATATTTTAACTTCAAATGGCTCTTGTGTGTGACAAAATATACTACAACATCCAGTATTCGAACTGTATTTTATTCTCACTTTTTGGACATGTGTTTCATAAACTGGCATGCACAGACTGCAGTACGCAGTTAAGCTAAGAGAGAAAAGGGTATTAATTTTACTGTAAAAAAGAGTTGAAAATATCTTTAAATATAGTAAAAATCAAAGAGTACTGTATCTAATATAAACCAAACTATGCTGTACAGTACACAGTAGTAGCTTTCATCTTTCACTATTGTTTTTTTTTTTAGTAAAATAATCTTTGATTTTCCAAAAATCAATAAATGAGGAAGGAGGAAGTACTGTTGATTGTAATTAGATATGAAATATCGTTTTCAGTTGATCGATTTTACAGATTTGGCTCAATGTGTGAATCATTGATATGTCCACTCATACTGTGTGTATGTACTGAGAGTTTAAACATAAATTATGTACAAAGTTCAATCAGTTTGCATAGACATCATAGACCACTGAATAGCATGTTTATAGTAATATAGATAAAAGATGATTAATATTCTAATGGAATTAATTATTATGCAAAATTGTCAAATAATTAA
Source organism: Antedon mediterranea (assembly GCF_964355755.1). Lineage (NCBI taxonomy): Eukaryota > Metazoa > Echinodermata > Crinoidea > Comatulida > Antedonidae > Antedon > Antedon mediterranea. Next base: position 34,282,642 of record NC_092672.1, read on the forward strand.
GTCCATTGTTTCAGGTTCCTTTATAGGGTACGTTCTCCTATGAGATTGGCCATAGTTTTAAAAGATACAAAGATACTGTATACAGTATTCATCTCCCCCCCCCCCCCCTAAAATGTTACTGTTCATTGACATGTATCCCTCTATGGGGGTGTTGCCTGAATAGAGATATCCCCAAGGAGGAAGTGTACTACTGTTTACTTGCAGTTCAATTCTACTATGCAGCAGTGTACAATAAACAAGATCATTACGACCATTTGGCCTTAATTGTAGTTATCTGTGGGTTATTATATCACATCAACTCCTTGAGGATCCCTCCCATAATTTTCAAAAAATCTCACTCATATACAGAGAGTGAGACAGTCTTGATAGAAGGAAGGTTGATGTCAGACGACATAGTCTAAAAAAACTTTTTATGGTGGCACAGAGCTACATTATGAAAAAATGTTAAATGGTATAAATCCACTGTTGACACTGGTATTTTGAAAGTGTTTTATGTGAAATCAACATTTTGAGAATTCCATCATGTACTAATAAATGCCTGTCTCTAAAATTAAACGTCTAAAATTAGTACAGTACAGTCAGCTCTCTCAAAACACACAGAAAAATAAGTAAAAGGAAAAGAAATACAAACAATACTATTATCGGGTTTTATTGACGATCATTTTGGAAATTAGTTTAGGTACCGTGTGCGAAAAAACCCCAAAATAACACCTTGTAGATTAACCTTTAAAAACAATTTTTGTTGGAAATATTATTATTAGCAAAAAATTAATATTCTGACAACACAAACTAATTAAATAAAAAGTGTTTATTTTAAAACCAGGAACAAGTGTTAAAAACCTTGAATTATCAATCATTCTACATTAATAAGTCATGAAAAATGTTATGTTTAGCTGTTTATTAGAATAAGTTTAATTTTCATGTTTTTTCAGCTGGTGCAAATGAATTATTCAACTGAAAAGGTCATACGTTGCAGTAACAGATAAAAACATAGACAAAAATTACTTAGCGCAATATCAAGGACAAATTGTAAATTATTACTGTTGTTGTTTAAAATGTAATTTAAACTGCTTGGAGAATCGACAAATTGTAAGAAATTCATGATTTGCCATACTGTATCTCAACCCAATTATTGTAACTGTACATTAACATAGGTTTTAAAACATTCTGCCAGTGAATCTTTCATTAAAAATTATATTTTCCCCCCATAAATATAAAAAGGATATTTATTTGTTAAGCATTTTTGTCCATAATCAGAACATCATAATCAGAGATAATCATCATTATCTTAATCATCATCATCATAATCATCATCTTAATCAATCATTATCATAATCATCTTCATCACCAACATCATCATCATAATCATCTTTATCATTATCATAAGCATCATTATCATCATCAGAACATCATTAAATCAGACATTATCATCATCATCATCATCATCATCATCATCATCATCATCATCATCATCATCATCATCATCATATAAAGCTTGACAAATTAATATCTATTCTCTTTATTGCTGCCTGCAAAAGGTTGACGTTCCTTTTCTAATCACAGGTTATGATGACTAAGGTGTTTTTTTTGCTAATCAACATATTAAGAAAGTCTGTTTAGATTATATCTTACTAGAAACAATAACACTATCATATTTGCTAACACATTTGTCTTGTTCATTAACATGTTTACCATCTTCGTTCCCTCCGGCGCCATTTTCAGATTTATAAAATAATGAGAATTTTTAAAGTATAGTAATTCCAAAATGTTGTTAATACTGCGTCTTTAGGGAAAATCCTTGGGAGAGACTTGAAGTCTTTTCCTTTAATTTATTCTCAGAAATTATTCTTTATATTGATTTGGTGTAATACCTTACTGATTAAAATACGAGACAATATTCATACAATAGAATTTGTTCAGATGAATCAGGTTCAACTTTGCCAAAACAAATTTGCTTAAAGACCCCTTCCCTGCAATTTTGGACGTTTTTTGGAAAATAATACCTATATATCACTTTAAAAACATTAAACCATGTCATTTCTTGTCTTAAATGTACGTTTTGTCGTAAATTATGATAAAAAGTGAGAAACAGTTATGCACTACCTAAGTAGCTCGCGGCGATCGACCTCTCGTGGACGGTCTTAGGCATAGCCTAGCTAGGCTTAGTTTTGTAGGCCTAGCCGGTAAACATCGGTAACGTACGAACATCATACGCTAGCTATATACCTAGCCTGATGTTGTATAGTTGCTGCATTAATTGTCTTTCTATTTTTGCCAGACTCCGTTGATACAAATTGGGGAAAACCCGGTATTTTCGCTGAAAAGTTAAGAGTCTTCCATTTGTTTTGGCCTCACGATCGATCGAAAAGTGGGCGAATTACAGGTGAAAAACAAAAAATATCAATCCGCGCGCAATGCATTTTGGGATTTATAGCGGGCCGCTATAATTATTAGAATCAACTTATTTTTTACATTTTTAACCGTTTAAAGACGAAAAAAGTTATCGCAATAGGACCATGTAGTATTACTGTATTTTTACATTAAATATAGTTTGTGATCTTAAATTAGATGTAAAAAACGTAGGGAAGGGGGCTTTAAGGAGAGAAAATCTGCCTGGAAAGCGATCATCTTTTTTTAAAGAAAAAATCTGTACATACAATAGAACACATTTTTACTTAAGAGCAGTGGTGGCGGATCCAGGATTTTGAAATGGTTGGGTGGGGGTCCCAGGGCCTAAAAGTAGTGAAAAGAAGTGCTGAACTTAATTTGATGTCCTATCTTTTGCATTACAATTACCCTGAAGCGAAAGTCTTGTTTTAAAGAAATTATTTTTTGAGGTACTGTCAAATCTGAGGATCATTATAGTGATGTGATTTCTTAGTTCCATTTTGTGATATTTTCTCCTGGCTTGTCTGTTAAGTTCTAGTCAACAGCCATATGTTTTTCTACAAATGAAAAGTATTCTTTGTCACACTCCAGCGATTAACTTGCTCCGACTTAGACTATATCATTATTAGGACAAAGTTCATTTTATTGGTGCTCGACTGTAGATATTTATTTTAAGACGCGAGAACAAATCTTGATGCAGTTTACCATAAGAAAAAAAAATAGTTCCAATTACAGAGGTTAGTCAGTATGTTGTATGTTAAATGTACGTGTTTATATTTTGCACGCATGACTAGACAAGTTCAATACGAATAAAATCTATGTGATCTTGTAATCTGTCAGAGTGAGAATTTATGAAAATGTTCTTTTTGTGACTATATTATTGTTACTAATCCTTTATATTATATATTTCTTCTTCTTAAACGCTGGTGTTTGTATAATTCTACATTAGGATAATTTTATTGAATTTGGAATTAGTGATAAACAAAAATCCTGGTACCAGGATTTGAATAAAGGACACTGAGATTGTAATATTTTAATTGATTTTGGAGTTTTTCATACATGGGACAATCTACAGTACTGTAAGATGTACTGACAATCCTCATCATAATACTACTTGATCGTAATTACCCATAATTCAGTATTAATCGTAATGCAATGCGACCTTGAAAAACTCATATCTGTCTGCCGGTGACCAAGTGAGATTATCGTAAATAACCGATGCAATCGTAAACTGATGGGTTTACAAATCGTTATCGTGCACGACTTCTGAAAACTCCTAGACTGTTGAAATATATACGGTAGGCAATCCAACATAGAAGATAATGTGTGTTCTGTTTGTATTGAAAATTGTGAAGTTTATCTTGCACTCCACAGAAATTTAATCAACTCAAAATGTTTGTTCCTGGACAAATAAATATTTCTTAGTCACAATTGTAATACATTTATATAATCTTGAATAATTACAAAACTATATTGTAATACTGTATTGAATTCAATCTTAGAATTAACTTTGAATATGTATCAAATTAGGTAATTATAACACTATATTCTAATTTAGGATTTGAGATGAATAATAATATTTGAAATATAAATAATTATAATTCTATATATTCTGATATATTAAATTAAATCTCAGGGCTCGAAATTTACTTTTTTTTCGACTAGCAAACTTTGCTAGTTGTAAAAAAATTAACTAGCAAAATCAGCAGCATAACTAGCAATCACAATTTTTTTTTCGGTAAAATAGTTAAATTCTACACAAATCTGAATTTATTTAGGTGTAGACCTATAGGCCTAGCTTTTAGGTGTAGGCCTAGCTAGCTAAGCAAAGCTGTAGTAGTAGTACCCTTTTTAGCCAAATTAAAAAAAATCAAGACATGTTTTCACGCTTGCCAAATCAAGGGCGTTTCGGCCGATGGACGATTCGTCCCGAGACGTTTCGGCCCACTTTTTTTTAGGTCGAAACATCAAACTTTTAAAATTTGAAGCGGAACAAAATTGACTAGGCCTATGTATAAAATATTATTGCCGATGACAAAACTGAGTTTTATATTGATTATATCCAGACGTAATTAAAACATTAAATTTAATTGCCACCGAGCGAAATTGGTAGGCCCTAACTAATCCGTCCAAGCTACGCCCGCCTCACTCCGCCGTCTCTCGCGCTCCACTCGTCTCTCTATCCAGGAAATTCCCTATCGCACGAGAGGCATGATGTTGGAATAATAGTGGGCTGATCAATAGTTTGAAAACAGCTTACGGCATTTCTTAAGTGAATTTTTATTCAACGTATTCTTCTTTGATGAATCCTTTGCCCATTGCTGTGTAAATCAGTAATTAAAGTTGTGATGCGAAAGTGTGTGTAATTTAATTCCACAGGTAAACAATAGGCATAAGAAAATCCATCGCACAAACAACAGGACCTCGTGGTGTGCCGAGGAGACGTTCTTCTCGAGCGCGAGATCATAAACAAAATTGGAAAAGTCCATTAAGTGGGGGGTGTTTACTATTTACGAATCTATTAAATACGCGCTTCGACCACTGTGTAGGCAAAATATTTATTTCGTTAAATCCCTAAATTGATAATCGCGTATTCTGTAATCACGTGACTGATGATGTAATCCTTAGCGACGTACTAAATGCACATGCTTTTGTGTTGGGGGAATAGCTTGCTGTTTATAATGCACATCGTTAACAACTATGCTACCACATGATTCACGGTGCTATTCGCGTTTCCTTGACGTAAATTGGCGGCGTGTAAATGAAACAATTGTTTTCACCAAATTGGTTCCTATTAGCCGTTGTCGACATTCGATTGGCGGCTAGCCGTGGCTAAGCTAAAAAGTACGTATTTTTTCAAAAATTACACTAGCAAACATTTGCTAGTTTTGAAATTTTCAACTAGCAATTAACAAGAATCTACTAGCAAAATGCTAGTTTGCTAGCGTGAATTTCGAGTCCTGAATCTTAGACTTAACTTTGAATATATTAAATTAAGATTTGAGATGAATATTAATATTTGATATTTGAATATTGATTTTAAATTAATCCTAAAGTACATTGGCTTGAGGTTGTAATTACCAGTGCTATTCATTTACTCTTTGTTTATGAATATTAAATGATAGCCTATCATCACATCAGCCCTCATAATGATATAGCCTTTAGGAGAAGGATACAATTAAACTTTATCTAAATATGGAAGTGATTTTAATATTGCTTTGCATACAATGGTGTACAACAATAAGACGAGTTACATAAAGTATAAAGTGCTAGAACTATGAGTAAGTAGCTGATTTAACTACTTATCCTTCCCGCTTTTCTTTATCCATGTCAATCTTGTTGTCATTCTTGCTTTCGAGTGAGTGGCCGAGCGAATAAGACAGTGGATCCTTACTTTTACGTAAGCTCCATTATTGTCGGTAAGGGTTTGAGGCTCACCCGCTCCATGGTTCTGGTGGTAGAATGAGTCTTCTCGGATAAGGACTATAAACCATATGTGCACTTTAAAGAACCTAGTACTGCACATCTATCGAGGCAATTTCTTGCTTTTGTACTTGCTGTATCCTTTTCTTCTTGCCTTCCTCTTTAGTTTTTGCTTTCTTTTTTCAGTATTCCCCTTTTATTTTTCCTTTCCCCTGTCATTCTTTCTTTTCCTTTCATTCTTGCTTTACTGTACCCCATTATGTTATAAACCATATCATTTTTGGTCGGAGATGTTTCAAGGACTTTAATCCATTCTGCTCTGAAAAGCTCTTATAAAAATGATGATATATTTTAGTCCACATACTTTTTAAACATAATGTAGCATCTAGTTAACATTGCGGTGAAATCGTATTTAAAGACCCCTTCCCTGCAATTTTGGACGTTTTTTGAAAAATAATACATATATATCACTTTAAAAACATTAAACCATGTCATTCCTTGTCTTAAATGTACGTTTTATGGTAAATTATGATAAAAAGTGAGAAACAATGCACTACCTAAGTACTGTAGCTCGCGGCGATCGACCTCTCATGGACGGTCTTAGGCCTAGCCTAGCTAGGCTTAGTTTTGTAGGTCTAGCTGGTAAACATCGATAACGTACGAACATCGTACGCTAGCTATATACCTAGCCTGACGTTGTATAGTTGCTGGAATAATTGTCTTTCTATTTTTGCCAGACTCCGTTGATACAAATTGGGGAAAACCCGGTATTTTCGCTGAAAAGTTAGGAGTCTTCCATTTGTTTTGGCTTCACGATCGATCGAAAAGTGGGCGAATTACAGGTGAAAAACAAAAATATCAATCCGCGCGCAATGCATTTTGGGATTTATAGCGGGCCGCTATAATTATTAGAATCGATTTATAGTTAGTTAAATAGTTACCGCAATAGGACCATATAGTATTATTTTTACATTAAATATAGTTTGTGATCTTAAATTAGATCTAAAAAACGTAGGGAATGGGGCTTTAACTAACAATGACAAATTTACATTTTCAATCTTTCAATAGATAAAGCTCTAATAGAATTAGACACCATGTTCACTCTTTTCTCTGCAGTTAACAACACTCTAGTTTATTTGACATCAATATTATTAATGAATTCAATTTACCACGGACACCCAAGGTGACACGGCCTACAGAGAGTACAGAGATTCTTCTTTGATGCGTGTTACATAACAGTTTAATTGTTATCCATAGATCACATACACTAGTGTTATGTAATGTTTTTGAGTGAATGCATTTGATTTGAATGAGGCAGAGTGGATGAATATGTAATTGGACATTATCCCTTCTAAATATGGTTTAATATTTTACATCTGTTGATTAGATTTGTAATTATTAAAACAGAGATTTTAAAAGATAATTAATAATGTCTGTCTCGTATAGAATCATGTCGCCTCATACAGTGAGCTTAAATACAAAGAGGCAGAGTTATTATTAATGTTGTACTATATTATTTCTAACTGGCAATATCTAATGGGTTGGCTTTTTTTATTCCATAGTTGTAATGAGATTCTGGTATAAGCCCACCTCCTCTTTAGGGCTTACTATGAGCCAAGGTCGGCCGGCTATGGCTCACTTTTCAGATGATTAGTGTGAGGTTGTTCCAAGTCCAGTTTTTTAAGCAGAGTTAGGACTCCATCTGTCAAAACTTATGTTTATCTCAACAAAACCAAAAGCAAAAACTGTATTATTATTATTATTTCAAGGCTATTGTGAACTATATTACGGTAATATTTAATAAATTACCTTTTTAATTGAGATACCTTTAATAATTTTTCTTCCTTGTTTCAATATTAATGATTTTTGTCTGTTTTTATGACATTAAACCTGTAATAAATGGCTACAAACAATATCATGTTGCAGGAATATCTGTGTTTTTTCACCACTTGTTTTAATCACTTGCGTCTTCCTTTTACAAATGATATGTTTTGATTAGTATTATAATTTTTTGAACTTAATGTAGGTGTACTTGGAAATCAAAGAGAAACTAAACTAAAACAAGTTTAAACTAATTTCCAGTTTGATAACAAACCTTTTACATCATTCCAATAAGGTTTTATGAATTGGGGTTTTTTTTTGTGTGTATATTGTACAAATTGTAAAAGACCAGTGGCTGTATTCACCAATTACAGTAAGTGAGATATTTTCCTGGTATTTCACTTAACTCAATAAATATTTAAGTATTTCCCTTAAATTGTATTCATTTAGATAGGAGATTTGTTTTATTTTAAGGGTACAGTGTTTCCCTTAGCCAAAGTGTGAATGGTGAATACGGCCACTTGATTTTTCATTTACAATCTTTTCTTTAAAATAAAATATAAGGATGAAAAAGATCCACGATGGTTCCGAAATGTCAATATTTGTTGTCATTAAATTTAAGTTATATAGGATAGTAAACATCTCTTAATAATAATATAATATATATATATTTTAAAAGTTTTTTTATTTTGTTTATTTTGTGTATACAATATTAATACTGGTACTGCATTCATTTTTAGTTTTCTATATTATTTCTATGATAAAAAATAACGTGAAGTGTCCAGAATTGTACCCTGTCCTTCATTAATTGTATGTTAATTATTAACCTAGCTATCAACGTTGCTAGCCATCTCCTTTCCACTGGGATCAATTAGTATCACTGAGATAGAAATTGTCAGGGAATTTAGAGATCAGACGAATTCATACACACAATTAAAGCGATGTTATTAACACCAATTCCACCTTGGATTCTGGAAAATTGTTCATAAATGCAAAACACAGTGAGATGAGCAGGGCACCAATTGGATTGTTAATGTTATGGAGTGGGTGGGTCGGGGCAGGAGGGGTCTGGGGATTTAATATTATATGTTGAGGCTAAGTTACTGTAGTAAAATAGTGTGAACCACCTGCCATTAAATTAATTTTAATACCATATTTGACAATACAAATTTGTTTAGACAGTTCTAATGTTGTTTTGTTTATTTATTTTATTTTAAATAATATAAAAGGGCAGAAATATTCTATATAAAATTACTTTTGAATAAATTGGTCATTCATAAGTAACTAATGAATAAATGAATAATACATTCAATATGTTTTTTATTGGTATTTGACAACATAAAACTTGTCTTTATTAATATTTCATCAAATTTAAAGCTCATAATTTACATTTTATTACTTGCAATTAAACTTTATAGAGGCATTGTTTTGATAATTATTACTTTTTTTTGTAGCAATTATTTATCTTGTCATGTGCCTCTCATTTGTGTTTAATGTCAGATTGTATTCCTTCTAATTTGTGTCTAATGTCAGAGGTATTACTATTTTGATGATATCATTTATTTATTTCTTTCTTAATTATTCTTCAGATTTTCTATGTAATTGGTGCAATCGAACCTCTACGCAAACTAGCGGCATCGAACACCGAGATAGCCTCGTCATTTGCTCAGCAAGCGTTGACTGTCATCGGAGAAGATATCCCAGATAAGCTAAGCTACAATATCTCAAGTTGGTCTCTAGATGAAGTTGGACTTTGGGTTGATAGGAACGGTTTTGAAGATTATTCGGAGAATTTCAAGAAAAATAAGGTTTGATTTAGTATACAGTATAGTGGAGCTGTAGCTTAGTGGTTGCCTTACAATCCAAAGGTTCAGAGTTCAATCCTGTCCTAGTGCCAGGATTGTTACTTACGATTCTTTCAACTCCACTCCCTAAGACTAAGTAAAAGCACGATAAATTATAGTTAGCCATCCTGTAATTGGCAAGTTACTCGCTGTTGAATGCGTATGAAATTTAAGAAAAAAACATACAAGCAGACTCTAGCTCTCTGATATGCCATGTCTTCCAAAATGCTTTTTAACGAATATTAAGCCAAATGAATGTTGAGAAACTATACTAAGTATATGCCTGTGTGTTTTATTTTTAATTTTATCATGATGATGTAAAAGTGTACAATGCTAATTAGCTTTGTCTTTGCTAATCAAACTAGTTTGACAACAAAAATGTGATGTGCCCATATATGGGCATGATGATGTCATATCACTACTATATTTGGGCTTATAACTATCATATTTGGGCACATCATACTTTTTTTGTCAAACTAGTTTGATAGTGTAGACAGAAGGCTAATGTGTGTTAATTTTATCAACATGATGATGTAAGAATGCTAGCACACATATTTTTCTTGGATTTGTTTGAAATTTTCTTTTGCCAACATATTATTTTACATAGTGAGCATATTTGAATGTCCAACTTGGTAATAAACACAGCTACAGTAGAACATGATTTTCGTGTTGTTCTAGTAAAGGTCACGACCTGTAAGCTCCGGTATGGATTTCTATGTATTGACTGAATACCTTAAAGGTGTCAACTTTTTACCTTCAATGTTCAATATTCATAAACTCTGAAATGCCATCTTCCTATCCTATTACATCATATTGATTATACATGCATATCGTAGATACTCTAAAGTCCTTTTGATATTCATGATTTAATTTGAAAATCATAGGAAAATAAAGTACAGACATATATAATTAGTTTACTACCTGATATATTACGACAACATATTTGAGAAATGTCCTTTGTGGCCCCATACCAACATTTCAAACTTTCTATTGTAAAATCATATTTTGCAAAAATTGGTGGTCTGGAGGAAGTTCTTTGTGTACTGAACTGTTCAAAAAGATTTTGTAAAATCAATATTGAACATTATTTTGTTCTTTTAAATTCTGAATATTCCTTAAATTTACTGTTAAAATGATGAAACAATGTCAAATAAAATCAGTCTATTTGGCTAGCCATGTTAAGCATAGCCTAATTATCTTTCTATATTCATATAAACATGAACATTCATTGATTATAATTCATTCTTTCACCATAGAATATTAATTCCAGTGGAATCGTATAGCTCTGTCTACACTATCAAACTTTATGTGAAAAATAAATCTTATGTGCCCATACAGTATATGGACATGGTGATGTCATATCACTACCATATTTGAACATATCACTGCGATATTATCTGGGCACATCACACTTTTTTTTATTTAAACCCTTATACCATGATTATACATTTTGAAATCCACAATATTTATTGATCAAAAACATGCATCACAAAGTATAAAGCAGAATTACAAAGTATATATAATGTCTTAAAATGCTAAAATTACTGATTACTGAATGCAATGGATAAATATACAATATTTAGTACTGTAGTTTTGAGCGAATCTTACTATAGTAGATTAATATAGCTTAGAATATTTTTGGGATATTTACATTTGAATATTTACAATTGATAATATGTTATTTGTGTGTTATAAAACAAACCCAATATTGATACTACACAGAATAAGTACCTTATTTCAATAATTTATTTCTTAATGTTTACATTTTAAAGTACACAAATGGATGAATCCTGAAGTGACCACTTTAAGTTCGTAATATAAAATTAATCCTGATAAATGCGATTTAGAGTATGTATATATGTCAACACTTGAATATCAATTGTCATAATTTATACCGCTATAATTAGATGATTTCCAGTGATTTATTTTATTAAAATTCTTCGTTATTAGGTAAAGGTAATTGAATAATTAAGTGTTAATTTATTTTGGTCATGTTTTGTGATTTAAATCAATCAATTCCAATTACTACTTTTAGATGTCGATTTGGCTATAATATTGTAAAATAAGACATTTTTGGCGAAATCATACTCTATGTAATTAAACAGACAGACTAAAAACTTTTGACTGTATAAAAATAAGTTGATTGAGTTTATAAATGATACATTTGTTCAATAGGTGTTGAAACAACAGCTAGACATTTTTACTATACATTATAGAATAACTTAACCCAAACATTTTTTCTTGTATTTATTATTGAACTTTTTCTGATTAATAGGTTGATGGAAATCTATTAATGACAATCTCTACAGATGAACTAAAACAAGACATTGGTATATCAAGTACAATCTTGTGTCGAAAGTGAGTACAGTAGGATTTGAACTCAGGTAGGGTTGTTCTGGTCCAACAAGTGCTGTAAAGAAAGCATTTGAGAGATTTAAATGGTATAGTTAAAATCTATCATAAGGCTCTTTCTACACTAACAAACTTCATGTGACCAAAAATGTGTCCATATATGGACATGATGATGTCATATCACTACCATATGGGGGACATACTGTATCACTAACATATTTGGCCACATCACATTTTTTTTGGAATAATTTCATTTGGATCCAAATGCATTTTACATTATAACACGTACAATTAACAGACGACATTATTAATACAGTATGTAGATCAACAGGTCTAATATGAAGTTTCTTAAATTATGCAATACGGCAGAATCCCACACAATTACCCAACTAATTAACATAATCTGGCAAAGTTACTCATGCATTTATGCGATAACCCATTCTGATTGTGTGGCTGCAATAATAACATTAATGTTGTACTGCCAGCAGTATGTATGTACATGTGTATGACGTACATTTAAACATTCAATTATGCCATTTACATTTGGTATCATGATTTTCAATGAAAATGCCTAATTGATATCAGTGTATGATTATGAATGTGTGACAAACATTGATTCTGAACATATGATGTAAGTTAACATTAAAAATGTGTATGATTAAACATCCTATGGTCTGTTTCATACTAGTTTGAACATCCTATGGTCAGTTTCATACTAGTTTGAACATCCTATGATCAGTTTCATACCAGATTGAACATCCTATGGTCTGTTTCATACTAGTTTGAATATCCTATGGTCAGTTTCATACTAGATTTAACATCCTATGGTCTGTTTTATACTAGATTGAACATCCTATGGTCAGTTTGATACTAGATTGAACATCCTATGGTCAGTTTCATACTAGATTGAACATCCTATGGTCAGTTTCATACTAGATTGAATATCCTATGGTCAGTTTCATACTAAATTGATCAATCCTATGGTCAGTTTCATACTAGATTGAACATCCTATGGTCAGTTTCATACTAGATTGAACATCCTATGGTCAGTTTCATACTAGATTGAACATCCTATGGTTCATACTAGGTTGAACATCCTATGGTCAGTTTCATACTATGTTGAACATCCTATGGTCAGTTTCATACTAGATTGAACATCCTATGGTCAGTTTCATACTGGGTTGAACATCCTATGGTCAGTTTCATACTTGTGACCTTTCATATGTTTCATGATAATGTTATACATAAAGTCTCATGTTTAGTATTTATCAGTACACCATATTGTTTGTGTGTGGGTATCTAACATTATAAAGTGCATAATCAGAACAGCTGCAGCACATTACTGGTAATGGACTTTTTATAGCATTTTCAAGTACAGTAGCAATTTATCTACTAAATAATCAACATTTTAATACTACCATAAATACCATTTTTAGTAGTGGTTAATCATTGATTATGGACAGATACTGATTTGCATACAATACATATTTATCCAATTCTTGGAATGTTCTTTATTTACTTTCTAAGTTATAAATAAAACATAAATTCACTCTTACTCACTAACTTTTTTTTAAGCTTGTTCTAGAAACATTTTAAGGTTTTAAGTTTTCAGGCAGTCTGATATTTTGTTTAATTTCATTTGAATTTTTTTTTTAAATATTGAAGATAATCAAAATGATCTATGTACAGTGTTGTTTAAATATTACTTTCTAATATCCATATGCATTTAAATATTAACAGCCTTAGGCTACTCATTGTAAGATCAACATTTGGATTTATAATTCAACTTAAGATAACAAATTACAATTTAACTTAGTCTTTGACATTTTAAGTTTTACTAATTTACAACCGATTTAAAATCAACTCAATTACAACAATTAGATTTTAGAATAAATTTATAATTAATCTTCATTGTCAACATTGAATTCACTTTATTTATATTTATGATACAGTACTACTTATGATCTAGGGAAAGAATTATTATTTATAATTTATCAATGCTTTTAACCATGTTTTTAAATATTAATTTCTTTTACTTTATATTCTTTTAACAGGAGTATCTCCTGCAGTACACACCTCAAAAGATATAGACAATAAAATTACATGTACTATAATATTTATAGGTTTATACGAGAGCTTTCAGTGCTTAAAAGTAACTCGTATAGCGGAGATCGGGAACTTCACGAATGGCTGAAGAATGTTGGCGCAGAGTATCCACAATACGTCCACAACCTGGTACAAAGTGGTCTGGATATGAGTCTACTACCGTACGTCACAGATGAGATATTGAAGAGCGATGCTGGCATAACGAACGGTGTACACAGGCTGAAGATTTTAGTGCATGCACGCAAAATATCCGGAGGAAGAGGTACCATTTAAATTTAGATTCAGCATTATTGTTTTTGTTTTCTTTTTCTCTATTGTGTTGAGAAAAACTGTTATATCCAACTGTTTGCAGCATAACATAGGGTTGTGTTGAAAAAGAAAGAATTAATACCATTTTAAGCAACATAACAATATATTCTTACTTCACAGTGCCTTTTGGACCAGAAGACTACCCTAGAGTTTTTGACAGTCCTCTGAGAAAGACGAAATCGTCCGGTATACCAAAAGACATCCCAGATGCAAAACCACAAAAGACCCTTGACGTCTTCATCAGCTACAGACGTGCCACAGGCTCACAGCTAGCAAGGTTCTAAATATGTTTTTTATAATTATAAGTTTATTTAACAATTATGCCTTCAAGATTTTGATTGTTAAGTTTGTTGGTTTAAGTATAAGGATAAGTCGTGACCTTTCGTAGACACAATTGGCTGTTTGCAAATACATTTAAATATGTTATAAACTTGGTGAATACTACTGTCAATTAATGTTGTATTATATTAGTTTTCTAGCACCACATAACTACCTTCTTTAATGGCTACCACTTTATTATTAATTTGTTTTATACAGTATTTGGGGGTCACTCCTTTTACAACCAAATCCAAAAAAACAATCGTATTTATTATTGTTATTAGGACACTCAACAAACCCGATGAAATATATATTTATCAGATATGCCCCTATTAGGAGACCCTGTTAAGTCCCTAAGGTGTACCCTTAATAGGGGGTCCTACTCTATTAAATATTGTTAAATTAGCTATTGTACAGTTTAATACAGTACATTGCTTTTTACCTTTCTTACAGTCTCCTTAAGGTCCATTTACAACTCAGAGGTTTCTCAGTTTTCATTGACGTAGAAAAGTTAGAGGCAGGCAAATTTGACAACAACCTTCTGAACAGCGTTCGTAGTGCACGCAACTTTGTCATCGTTCTCTCAACCAACTCATTAGATAAATGTATGGATGATCATGCTCAGAGGGATTGGGTTCATAAGGTATAAATATGTAACCAATTTGACATTATCATCTGTTCCAAAAGTTAATTCTTCACGCATTTATTCAGTTAAATAACTGGGGATGTCGTTAGATGCGTAAGCTTGTCAAACAAAAAAAGCCCCAACAATACAATGCAACATTCAACATGATGATAAATAGTTATACAATTTACTATAAAAAAAAAGAAAATAAATTAAATGAAAGAAAATAATTAAAATGCACCATATTAGGCCCATTTTTGCACCATCCAAGTTAAAGCCCATTTTGACACCATCAATTTGTTTAAATATTTAAAGATGTAATTTCCCCCAAAATCATGAAAAATGAAGATTAATAAAATCAGACTTCGGCCATTTTGCACTTTTAATAAAGTTATTCACTTCTGTGGGAAAAAATAATCATTTCACTTATAAAAAGACAAAATAAACAGTTAATTTTAACCAAAAAAACATTGTCTGACCAGGGAGGTATCTCCCTGGTCTGACAGACAATTTAAGTATTCTTTCAGGTGAATAATTTTTTTTCAATCACGTTTTTGATTGTGTGACATATGGCATATAAAAAAAAAAATAAAGTATCATCCATACAGCGTTTGGATTGTGTGACATATGGCATATTAAAAAAAAAAATTGTAGAAAAATTATTTTTCAGGGTGATAATATATCTTTAATTATTTATGATCCTTTTGTTACAGGAGGTAGTAACAGCCATGGAAAGTAAATGTAACATTGTTCCCGTTACTGATAACTTTCGATGGCCAAAGCCAGAAACATTACCAGAGGACATGAGAGCAATATGCTTCTTCAACGGTGTTAAGTGAGTTCATTCATTGATTTATTCATGTATTCGTTCATTTACATATCTAATATTTAAATAATGTTAATTTCAGATATAAATGTCTATGTTATGCCTAACTTATATGGATAAACAAACACTAGTATAGGTTCTCCTGAGGGAGAGCCGTGATATGAAAATATTAAAGTTCATTGAATATCCCTATACAATAATGGACTAATCCGCCAATCTTCTATTTTACAGATGGATCCATGATTATCAAGAGGCTTGTATAGATAAAATCGAAAGGTTCTTGCACTGTCAAGAAAACATGGGTCAACTCGGAGCAGTTGCTTCTATTATACGGACTGGGGCTGTTGGTGGTAGTAGCATCCATGGTGGTAGCACACGGAAAGAAAGTAGCGGAAGCGGCACCGGTAGTGCTTGCGGTGACTGAAAACACATCTGCAGTTTGTAACTTTTTACCCGTTTGTTTGTTGTTGTTGATAACCAGTGTACGTACAGACAACTCTCTCAAAATTTGATTCTTTAAAAAAACGAATACTTTCTTATATTCCAGGATTTTGTAATGATCCCTATGGTATTACAGTATTAAAAAAATTCAAATTGCATTCTGAATAATCAGGCCTTTCTAAACCCAGATTAGTTTATGGATGTCTGGTTTTGGAAAGGTTGACTCTACATTAGGATCATAGACATTAGAAGGTGTTTGAGAAGTTTATAAAAAGAAAATTGTAATTAAGCGATTACAAATTTTGAGATACATTTTAAGAAAAAGTGTTTTAAAGTATAATTTTATTTATACTTCAGGATGTGACCAATGGGTTACCCTATTATTTTTGTTTATTTTATGTGTTGTTGACCATTATGTGTGTTTATGTGATATCAAGGTTACCTTTGGGACATAAAAAAAATTATTCTTTTGAAGTTTACTGCACTGTATTGTGTTTGATAGTTTAAAGTTGCTATAAATTTATGATGTGCTACAATCAATATAGTATTAACTAAGCAACTCAAAATCAATTTTAAATTGCAAAGCTAATTCTGAAGATAAATTTAAATTTAAAAAAAATACAAGAAGATACAATTAATACTTTTAAAAACTAGATACTATTTAGTTTATGAGAGATTAGTATGTATTATATATATAATTATATATATATAAACAAATCAGGCAAAGAACATTAATTAATTCTAAACCGCCCGGTGATATACTGAAATTTAATTAATTAATTTGAAACGATAAAGATGAGGAAATCTGTGAGAATGAGAAAAAGTCGCCCCAACCGAGACTCGAACTTGGACCGCCTGCTTGATATGCAGATGTCCTAACCATTAGACCACTGGGGCTTTCATGGTATTGTTCGAACTCGATTGGATAGCGACTCTTATATAAGTATATATTATATATATGTATAAAATATTAAAGCTAGATCCTAAATGCTGGCCCTTAACATTAAGCCTGTTGACACTAAGCCAGCTGTTAACACTAACGTTAGCCTTTAACAATAAAGTTGGTCTTTAACACTGTCGGCCCCACTATATGAATACACTGTACACTGTATTATGTAAATTGCCATGGTTGGCATTTCAATATGATACTTTTCTTTTAAAGACTAAAAACCCCTAAAGATAGAAGAAGTTATGGTTGCAAGTCTTAAATTAAGACTATAAAATAACCAATGTGTAGACATTTTAACGTGTAGTATTTTATATGTAAAAGTTCTTGAAATTTTAACAAAAGCAAAACTATGAATTGTTGTCTCTTGTCATTCCTCAAGACATGGTACACACTCAAGCAATGTCCATCCGTTTGCTTCAACTTCAAATCAATAGTGAACCAATTTGTGTGTTGTTATATAGTGTACCGACCGTAATATTTGACCTAGATATTTATATTAGATATTTTGTAAATTGTAATATATAAAAGGTACTATAATTATGTAGTATGTAAATGATGCTTACAAGCTTGTTTCTTGTTTTTTAACTAATTTTTATGCTTTTCCAACCCAATCTGGGCTTTATACATAATGCTGCAAAACTTGCAAATTTATCCATTTTAAACCATCAATAAAATCATGCAGAAATAGGTTCTTTCCTTTTTTATAAAGGTTTTTGGAAATATATGACTTAATTATATGCAATTGATGACATATATGTAGCCTTAAGATTGAGTGGTTTAAAGATATATTGTCCCCCTACTTTTTTTGTTTTTTAATAGGGCATTTTATTATCACAGTTATTCACTTTGACCAAAAACTGGATCGAAAAAATATTTACCTGAAAAAATGTAATTTAAAACAAAAAATACTTAAATTGTCCTTCAGACAATGGTTTTTGGTTAAAATTAACATATTTTTTTTTACCGTTTTTATACGTGAAATAATTTTTTTTTTCTACAGAAGTAAATTACTATATTAAAACTCCAAAATTGCCTATTCAAAGTCTTTTTTTTATTAATCTTTATTTTTCATGTTTTTGGGGGACAATACATCTTTAAGTATTTCAAAAGGGAAATATGGAGTTGGGGTTGGGTGTGTATAATTGTAATAATATATATAGAGTGAAAATAATAAGCTTTAGTTGCTTTTAATATCCATACTATTATTTTGTTTGCATACATGCATTAGACTAAGTTCTAGCCTGTAATTAGTAAAGATAAATATTTTGGCACATATGGCGTTTAATACATATAATGTAATACTCGGACAAAAATTAGACAATAACTACAGACTTGGGCCACTGGTCTAATCATGCATGTAAATAACATGCCATATATTAATTCTGTATTTATGTATTAATGAACTTGTATTTGTTCATAGTTTATTATAAGATATAAAAAACACCATTCTTATTTTTATCTAAACATTTGAAAAAAAACTTTATTCCAGCCAGCACACCTTGTTTTTAATACCTAATTGACAGCTTTGCAATATATCTGTAGTATTATAAAATAATAACATATTTAATATGTGTTTACATTCCTTATAACTTATTTTTTAGATCTTATATGTGAAGCTTGCAGTAATTAATATTAGATAAAATAATTTTATTTTCTTCAAAATAAAATCCTGTATTGCATGATAAAAGTCAATTTCACAAGTTTATCTGTGATCTAGTGGTATTTGTGCACACCCTGTAAGCACAAGGTATTTGATTCAAATCGAGCAAGGGGTTGCTTTATCATGCATATTTCATATAGAACTTTTTATCTTTTATCTTTTATCTAAATGGATAAAATCAATTCTCTCATTTAATTTGTTATTATTTATAAATATGTAAGTTTTTAGCTGGATTTACATATACCATAAATCTTTATTTTAAGTATGCAGCATTTGAATATTTTTTTTTTTTTTTTTTTTGCCATTTTATGTTAAAATACTGGTTTTTAAAATCTTCCTATTTTATTTATGTAAAACACAATTGACATTGGGAACATTGGGTATATTTTTTCATAAAGTATTACTTAAAGTTAATACTAACAAGCTTGCTAAAATAAGAAGTGCTTAATAGATGTGTTGAACACAAAAGTTACCCAATTTAAATTTTTTTAAATTCTAACATATCCTCTCTTGTTTGTTGCTGTTTCTGTATACATTTTATTTGTTTGCTGTTCTGAATTGTTTTAATGCAATATTACATATTTTGTGCTATTATGATTATCATAGTTATGGAAATGATTTATCAAATTTATGATAAAATAAAATGAAAAATAAATGTTTGTGTTTTTTATAAAAGTGGATCAATGAAATTAACTTTGTCAGAATGTCATGCACTACACCATACATCATAGTACATACTATATATTAATTGATTAAAATATGCCTATAGAAAAGGATTGGAACTGGATCATTATATTTATATTCTTTGATAAAAATAAATACAGTATAGTATATTAAAAGTTGTAGTAATAGCGCCATCTGTGGTAAGGTTACGTCATTCAATTCAATTCCGTCATCTTCAAAGTTCAATAGAGCGGAACAGAAGGGGAAACAAAACATCGTGAGAATGAATATTTGGCGCGAGAGCTATTTTTACTGCGACAACACTTTCTGTGTGACATGTTGTTTGTTCTCTTATAAAATCCATTGATTTTTCATAGTATTTCCAATATGAATCAGTTATCTTCGGGTGCATTAAAGGTAAATATCATGTTGACAAGGTTTTATTTTAAATTATAGGCGTAATTAAAACAATGATTGAAATAAAAGCTAGCCTAGGCCTAGCCTAGGCCTACTAAATAAAATATTTTGTCATCCCATGATGAAATGGAACTGTGGGTTCATGCTTGTCTTGACTTGCTCAAACGGGAGGAGGCGAAAGATGTTTTGTTTAAGCCTCCAAGTCTAGGCCTAGAAGTAGAATATAGAGCTCGTCAACAGCTTGCTACAAATAATGGAAATGAAATCGAAAATAACAAACTTTAAAAAAGAATTGACATTTTCATTGAATTTATCATTAATTTTGATATATTTTTAGCGGCATGCCACAATGAGTTTCAATTTATCCACATTTTTTATTCTTCCATCCACTTTACAGGAGATATCTGTGGACAGTAAACATGTAGATAAGCCTATCTTCCAGCTTTTGGTAAGTTTTATTTTGTTATCACAGGAAAGATCGGATAGGCTTATATTTATGTGTAATTTAAAACAATTCAATGTGATAAAATTTAAAAAAATGTAATTTATTTTTTGCTTTAATCTAAAACATCTAAAACATGTGTAATGAAAATAAAAAAAAAAAAAACAGAAAGCTCAACACGTTTAAAATGGGTTGGGTTGTTCAAGTTGCAGGCTTACATAATTGACTATTTTTGCAGGCTCTTAAGAAGATTGGAGCAAATAGTGGTACCAATGACAGATACAGGTTGCTGCTTTCTGATGGCGAACACAGTTATTCAGGTTTATAATTCAACCATTCAATATTTCAATCCAACAATTAAATATTTCAATCCATCGATTCAATATTTCAATCTATCAATTCAATATTTCAATCCATCAATTCAATATTTCAATCTATCAATTCAATATTTCAATCCATCAATTCAATATTTCAATCCATCAATTCAATATTTCAATCCATCAATTTAATATTTCAATCCATCAATTCAATATTTCAATTCAATATTTTAATCTATCAATTCAATATTTTAATCTATCGATTCAATATTTCAATCCATCAATTCAATATTTCAATCCATCAATTCAATATTTCAATCCATCAATTCAATATTTCAATCCATCAATTTAATATTTCAATCCATCAATTCAATATTTCAATTCATCAATTCAATATTTTAATCTATCAATTCAATATTTAAATCTATCGATTCAATCTTTCAATTTATCAATTCAATATTTCAATCCATCAATTCAATCCATGGTTAAAATCTGATCCAGATCAATCTAGATCACCAATTGTAGGTGCCTTATTCCATGCTTTTTATTTTTATTTGACAGCTATGTTGGGAACCCAGCTAAACTCATTAGTGAGTGACAACAAACTTCAATCGAAAACCATCATACAACTTGACAAATACATATGCAATACAATCGGAGAAACGAATAAGTAAGTTCAATTGTTCAAAATGCTTTTTCTGACTCTGAAGAAATTAGTTCATTAAGAATTTTGTGAGTGGTACAATTTCAGGCATTTAAGCTGTTTGAACACAGTGTAGTGAGCAATTAAAAATTCCTTCCCTTCACACAATACATTTGTGATCTGGATTTAAATATATCTCTTGTTTATTTGTAGAAAAGTTATGATAATATTGGAAGTATCCATTTTGAGTCAAGCGAAGGAGAAGATTGGTAACCCTGTACCTCTATCATCTACAAACCAACAGTCTGCTCCATCAGCACAAGCCCCACCTCCTGGTATGTATTTTTATTACTTTATTTATTACTACCTGTTTATTTTTAGATCACACCCAAATGCTTCTAAAGATCTGTCTACACTATCAAACTAGTTTGACAAAAAATATGTGCCCAAAATTATGATAGTGATATACCCAAATATAATAGTGATATGACATCATCATGCCCATATATCGCCACATCACATTTTTTTGTCACTTAAAGTTTGATAGTGTAGACAGAGCTTTAGACCTGGTCAGCAAAGAGTATCTGTTTAAATCATCCATGATATTATTCATTAAATGCTAATTAACAGGTAATTAATTATTTCAGCTCAAAACCCAGTACCAAACAAGCCAGTCCCAAAATTCCAAGGTAAGTGAAAACCTTATTTGATTTTTAATTAAAGGTAAATTTTAACCCCAAAAAAGATAATCATGATATAATGAATAGTAAAGTTATATAAATTTATAACAAGGTGATACAAAATTACAGTACTCGCTGATTGCGCTTGATTCTCACTAGGATACAGCACGACGTAGGCCCAACGCAAGTGACAATTTCAGTTATCCATCCATCTTTACCGATTGCTGCTTAACCTAATTTTTGGTATACCACTAAATTCTTTTTTTTAAGGTGGTAATTTGAATAAACCAGCTGGCGGTAGTTTTTATGGTAGTAACAACACACCAACAACTCCTGGCGGCACTCCTGCAGTTGCAAGACCAATAGCCAGTCTCACACCCTACCAAAACAGGTAAATTAATGATACAGTTTAATAGGCCTTGTCTCCTATAGACCAAAAATAGGCTTAGGAAAATATATATGTTTGTGGAGGCAGTTTTTCGGTATTGTATTGGTTCTTTCAATCCATCAATTCAATCAATGGTTCAATCCTGATCCGGTTCAATCTAGATCACCAATTGTAGAGTGCCTTATCCATGCTTGTCTCTTGAAAATAATATAATTATTACTAGCCTAAATCTTCCAATCTTAAGGAATTTATTCCTCTTTTTGCTCGCAGATGGACTATCAAAGCACGTGTAACAAACAAGACACCGATCCGTAAGTGGAACAATGCTCGCGGTGAGGGTCAGCTGTTCTCGATGGACTTGGTCGATCAGTCTGGTGAAATACGAGCCACAGCATTCAAAGAACAGTGTATAAAGTTTCATGATCTCATACAAGTTGATAAGGTAAAATAGATAGCAAATGTTTGCAGGGTTATCCAGCGCTTTGCACTTTTTCCAAGGAGAACAAGCAGCGCCCAAGGTTAGCCTAACAATATGTGATTATTCATTGTCTTTTTTTTAATTTAATTTTTTTATTCCGATTTTTGTCTGAAAATACAGACTTGTGAAACACGTATAGAAATCGATTTGCAGACCGCAAACATCCGATAAGAATGATGTAGGTTATCATACCATATTTGGCTATATGGGGCAGGCGGTATGCAAATATAGATTTCGAATCAACCAATGATCATTTTGTTTCAAAATGAAAAAGATCGAGCTGAATGTACGATCGTGACTGAATTAACAACTGTTGAAATATAAAATCATGTTGCCAAGTTTTTTTGTTTATTAATTGTCTAGTCCTAGCCTAGGCCTCCTTTGTAGGCCTACTCGTCCGTATGACCTGCCAAATAAAACGGCAATAAGATTCATACCACCGGCACATAGCTACACCACACAGGACAGGGTCTGGGTGGGAATTAAATCAAATTATCGCCGCATAATAAATGATCTATTCAATGTGAGAAGCTAGCCTATCACATCAAGACGAGTTTTCATGTTCTTGGGAAAAATCCCATCAAATGTTTACCAGACTACTAGGCATATAAAATTATTTCTACAGTAGCCTTCACATCATCATCACTTCGCTTCGCGATAATGTACCCAAACAAGCACACGTGTGTCTCCGCACATCGTCGAAACGTAACATAGCGCATGCGCATCATCTTAGTTGTTGAATCTTTGAAATTCTGAAATATGAATATTAAAACTGCGTACGAGTGAGTAGCCAATGGCATGCGGCTGAAACTAGTCAACTGGATAATCGTATGCACCAAGAATTCTTGGTATCAAACCATGTGACTGAGTATCCAAATTTAAGTAGTATACATATGAAATGCCATATGTGCCAAAATATTTATCGTTTTACTAATATTAAAGCAAAACTCCGTCCGGAACCCAGACTAGTAGTTACATTGGCAAGATTACAATATTAGTTTATATGTATAAAGCAACTTCTTAAACCCTTTTCACACCTGCAAAAAGTAACAATTTGTAACCAGGTTTGCGCGTGAAGACAATTTGGAGGAAAATCTCACCAATGGAGGCCTGTTTTTTTGGTTCCGAATTGTCTCAAGTTGTTACTGCACACGTGTATTGGACTGGTATTAAACTGACCAATCATATAAATAGCGCGCAACTATGCTTTCTCCCAAGATTTCTCACGGTTCGTGTATCGTGTATGCGTGTATGAAAACGTGTAATAAATCGGAAGATCAAACAATAACAATTTACACAGATGTGAAAAGGGTATTAGAGCAATTTCAGGTGAAATACGAAAATAAAACCCCTTAAAATAAACTTTGGACTTGGTAGAAAAATTTCTGAGTCCACTACATTTGAATGCTTTTGCTTAATGTTGTTGACCGTTTTAAAGTCTACCAGACTGTTTTAAAAAGTGATTCTTCCCATCCCATAGGTTTATATGATAAGCAAGTGCTCGTTAAAACCGGCCAATAAGCACTTTACATCTATTGACAACGATTATGAAATGTCCTTCACGTACGATACAGTTGTGACCCCAGTTGAAGAAGACACTGAAGAAATCCCTGGCATGCTATTCAACTTCAGGAAAATTGGAGAGCTGGAGAATTTTGAAAAAGATACCATATTGGGTAGGTTGTTTGTTTGTAATATTTATTGTTATTATACCGGCACCTTTCAATTCACGGCATGTGATTGGTTAATCACCGGTCTACAGTTGTTGCCATGCCATCAAACTATCCACATACGCAATGCGGCGATTGAATATTGTAACATATAAGTAGCATTCTTGTATAAAACCAGTGCTTTCCCTGAAGAAATTATTGATGAAACTGTGACATACGGATACTGCGGCCGCTGCACTGCTTTTTTTTTTCTGTAATAACATTTGATGCAATGTCAAAGTTTGTGAGCAAGCCACTGCAATAAACAGTGTGTATGATTACCAAAAAAACTTGCAAAGTAATTGTATAAACATGTTACATTGTTAACAACAAGTTACTGCAGTAATTGTGGTAAAAAATTTGACATGGTCTTTAGGGGGTGGGGAGATCGTCTCACCCCCATGTGCGGGGGTTACCATGATGCTTGACCTCAATCCTGGGGAGAACCCTGCGGTCTTTAAACACAAACCAAACTTTGTTTTTTCGTGGCAGATGTTATTGGTGTTGTAAAGAGCACTGGGGAATGCAGCACCATCATGACCCGCAACAGTCAAGAGGTCGCCAAGAGAGACATCCAATTGGTCGATGATTCTGAACAGATTGTTAACCTGACATTGTGGAGAGATCAAGCGGAGAATTTTGATGGCAGTAACAACCCTGTGATGGCTATTAAAGGAGCTAAGCTGTCTGATTTTGGTGGCAGATCTCTGACTATCTCTTCAGCATCAGTTATGCAAATCAATCCAGATATACCAAGAGCTCACCAGTTAAAGGGATGGTTAGTGGCTGTTTTTTTTAAAAAGTATTTGCCCATGGCTGTCATTTTCCGCTGAGTGTCTTTTGATATTGCCAATGAGCCTTTAAACCTAGAAATGTAAAAAAAAAAGTGGGGGCGGAAGGGAGGGTGTGTAACAACCAATCAAAAAAGCTTAAATGTTTTGTAAAGTCTATTAACTAAGTCTTGTTTATATTTTCAGGTATGATAATGTAGGCTGTTCAAAGGAAATGCAGTCCATTTCCAAGGGGGGTGGGGGTGGAGGAGGTGGATCCGCCAACTGGTTTAACCTTCATGAAGTTAACTCACAAAACCTTGGAAAAAGCGAAAAGGTAAATCTCTGTCTACACTATCAAACTTTATGTGACAACAAAATGTGATGTGCTCATATATGAACAGGATGATGTCATATCACTACCATATTTTGACATATCGGTACCATATTTTGGCACATCACACTTTTTTTTGTCAAACTAGTTTGATAGTGTAGACAAACTTTAGACACATTACTTGCTAATATCACCTAGTATCATCATAAAATTATATCTTTATTATGTTTTCAGGATTTTTTATGACTGGCTAATATCACCTAGTGTCGTCAAATTACATCTAGTTTTCAGGGTTTTGTATTCACTATGTAATATATAATGTTGTTTTTTTTTTTCTCTTAGGCTGATTATTATACTATGAAGGGTACAATCATGTTTTTAAAGAAAGAGAATTGTTTGTATAAAGTAAGTGTTCTCAAACAAAATATACGTACAGACATAAAACAACAGAGTACTACTAAAAATAGTAGCTTCCCCTATTAAACAATTTTGCTTTGATAAAACTGGGAACTGAGAGCATATCCTTAATTATTTTTTGACAATTATTACACAAATTGCCTGTGCTACTAATAAAAATTAGACAAAATGTATTTGGGCATCTTTAGTGGGTCAACATACATATTTTGTGTAGGAAATAAAACAAACAACATAAAGCAAAGTTATAATCGATTGTTTGGCGTTTAATATTGGCAATTTCTTTTATTGTAGGCCTGTCCAGAAGCAGAATGCAACAAGAAGCTTGTGGATAATGGCGACAACACATACCGCTGTGAGAAATGTTCAAAGACGTGCTCAAACTACAAGTACAGGTTGATCTTATCGGTAAGACAGAGTTGAACAGTTTATTTCTCTATCTATCTACTTATTTTAAGCAATGATGAAGGGCTAGTGTTGCCCAAAAGCTCTGCTAACTTTTCTGGCGGTTTTACTTTATCGTTTTGATTTAGCTTTTCGATTTTTTTTTTTTTGTATCTCCATTAAGATCCAGCCACTGATAGCCACAGCATTGTCATTTTGTATCTCCATTAAGATCCAGCCACTGATAGCCACAGCATTGTCATTTTGTATCTCCATTGAGATCCAGCCACTGATACCCACAGCATTGTCATTTTGTATGTCCATTTAGATACAGCCACTGATACCCACAGCATTGTCATTTTGTATCTCCATTGAGATCCAGCCACTGATAGCCACAGCATTGTCATTTTGTATCTCCATTGAGATCCAGCCACTGATACCCACAGCATTGTCATTTTGTATCTCCATTGAGATCCAGCCACTGATACCCACAGCATTGTCATTTTGTATCTCCATTGAGATCCAGCCACTGATAGCCACAGCATTGTCATTTTGTATCTCCATTGAGATCCAGCCACTGATACCCACAGCATTGTCATTTTGTATCTCCATTGAGATCCAGCCTCTGATACCCACAGCATTGTCATTTTGTATCTCCATTGAGATCCAGCCACTGATAGCCACAGCATTGTCATTTTGTATCTCCATTGAGATCCAGCCACTGATACCCACAGCATTGTCATTTTGTATCTCCATTAAGATCCAGCCACTGATACCCACAGCATTGTCATTTTGTATCTCCATTGAGATCCAGCCACTGATACCCACAGCATTGTCATTTTGTATCTCCATTGAGATCCAGCCACTGATACCCACAGCATTGTCATTTTGTATCTCCATTGAGATCCAGCCACTGATACCCACAGCATTGTCATTTTGTATCTCCATTAAGATCCAGCCACTGATACCCACAGCATTGTCATTTTGTATCTCCATTGAGATCCAGCCACTGATACCCACAGCATTGTCATTTTGTATCTCCATTGAGATCCAGCCACTGATACCCACAGCATTGTCATTTTGTATCTCCATTGAGATCCAGCCACTGATACCCACAGCATTGTCATTTTGTATCTCCATTGAGATCCAGCCACTGATAGCCACAGCATTGTCATTTTGTATCTCCATTAAGATCCAGCCACTGATACCCACAGCATTGTCATTTTTTCAGTATTTTGCCTTTGGATCTACATTATACATTTATCTACTTATTTATTATATTATACATTTATTGTAATTGTAACGTAAAAAGATACTCCAAACAGGCCAGCGACAATGCTGAAATAATGTGTATAAAATGTCATTTATGTACTGATCTACATTAACCTTTGACCCACATTACACTTTGACCTTTATGCAGGCACATATTGCTGATTGTCATTCGTCACTGTGGGCTACTTGTTTCCAAGATACAGCAGAGGGTTTACTTGGTCAGAAGGCAGAATACATTGGTAAACTCAAGGAGGATGTAAGTATATAATACTGTGTAATTTTTACTTTATTGTTAAAGCCGATTTCGAATTAGTACTTGGAATCGAAAGCGTCAGTTTATACGCATGCGTAGAGAGGGATTTGGAAGATGGAAACATGAATACACATGCGTATAAGCTGCCACTTTCGGTTCACACAAATTTGCCTAGTGGAAAATTAAATTGGCTTAACAAAACTGGATGTAATTACAAAAGACAATTGGGCAAGTTTCCTATTGGCAAACGAATAAACCTCATAATTAAAGCCAATATCAAGGGTTGTATTGTTATTTTGTTAGGATGATGAGGCGTTCAATGCACTGTTTGAGGTTGCAAGATGCAAGTCGTACATATTTAAAATGAGAGCCAAAATGGAAACCTTTAACGTAAGCAAGTTGATGTTGTTATTCTGACCATGAATGATAATAGCATTAAAGCTCTGTCTACATTATCAAACTTTATGTGACAACAAAAATGTGATGTGCCCAAATATGGTAGTGATATGATGTCATCTTTTCACATAAAGTTTGATAGTGTAGCCAGAACTTAGATTAGTTTAGTCTTAAGTGCAATATTTATCAGGGTTCATACAAGGCATAGAAATTCATGGTATTCTGCTAAAATATTTTCCAGGCTTCCATTAAAAAGTCTTTTTGATTGAAATATTTTACTCTGTCTGAAAGGTCATGAAAATGAACTCTTGAGGATTGTATGAACACTGTTGAAACAATCAGCTTATCAAATCTGTTTCTCTTTATTTTGAGTGGCATTACTGTAGCTCCCATTACCAGTTGAACAATATTCCTGCTGATGTGTATTCCTGCTGACTACAGCGACCTAGCCCAGTTAGACATAATTAAAGGGTTTTTCACACCTGTTGCGGCACGGTTCCGATATGGCGCATCAAACGCATGTTTTGTTTTCACGGCGCGGCTTTTCAGGACTGAAAATATGGCAAGGTGTTATGTTATATTTCTATGATTTATCTTTTCTTTTTCTAATTTCAGGAAGAAGCCAGGATGAAGACCACTTGTGTGAATGCCACGGCCATTGATTATAAGGATTACTCGCAAAGAATTATCTCAGAGATTAACAAGTTGTCAATTATGTAATATACAAAAACAAAGCACAGTCAAATAACAACAAAAACTAAGATTATATATAACATATTAAACCAGTTTAATATAAAACATTTAAAATAAAACTTACGAAGTCCAATAGAATATGCAGTATGTATGATTAGACACCCGTATTTAAGAATTTGGACTAATAGTTATGCTTGATTTGTTGCTTAGCTCTGTCTAAACTTTATGCGACAAAAAAATGTGATGTACCCATATATGGACATGATGATGTCATATCACTACCATATTTGGGCACATCACACTTTTTTTTGTCAAACTAGTTTGATAGTGTAGACAGAGCTTAAAAGACTCCGCCAAGCTAGTTGTGCTACCTTTCTTTATACTTTATGTTGATTATTGAGGAAAAGCCCCACCTAAAAAAATGAAATTGTTACTACATGATAATGTAAGTAGCCAATAATTTGACCAGACCAGTGAGCCCAAGAAAACACAATTGGAAAAGTAACAATATCTGCTTAAAAACTGCTTGTATTATAAAACATTCTTTAGGTTACATTAAAATTCATAAAACAATATCAGCATTTTAAGAAGCCATATTTTTTTTAGTTTGTTTGTTTGTAAAACAAAAATAAAAATAGTAATGTTGATGAATATTTGTTATTGACAAACTTGTTTAAAGATATATTGTCCCCTGAAAAAAATATTTTTTTAATTTTGTTGTTGAATATGCCATTTTAATGTAACATAACAGTTATCCACTTTAACCAAAAATTGGACCGGAAAAACAATTATTTACCTTAAAAAACTGTAATTTAAAGCAATAAAATGGTCAAATTAGCTGCCAGGCAATGAGTTTTTGGTTGAATTTAACCGTTTATTTTGTCATATTTTTAACTGAAAACATATTTTGAGGTCTTTTTTCTACAGAAGTGATTAACTTTGTTAAAACTACAAAATGGCCTATTCAAAGCCTGATACTGTATTATTAATCTTCATTTTTCATGTTTTTGGGGACAATACATCTTTAAAGATTTAAAATATCGCCAAAAGTCTAGCCACAATCAATAATAATGCAGTTTGAACTATTTGAATTATTTTTAATATTATAATAATAATTTGAGTGTTATAACACTTTGAATTTTGAATAAGAATTAATAGATTTAACCTCTACAAAACTAGATTTAAAAAATTTTAATTTTACAAAAAAATATTGCAATAGTACATTTTATAATTGTCAAAGATGTTGGCATGGTTACTATATACAAATTACCATTTATTGCTTATCATACTTCAGCTTTTAGTAAATCTTGAAGTATGGGTATGATATGCAGTAAATTGATTGAACCTATGCCGACTGTATGACCGTTTTGCGGCACCCCTGCCTCGGCCACTCAACTCTGTTATATATTCTGGTTCACACTTGTTTGTAAGCCATTTTAGCTTTCACCTTCAACATTCGTTCAACTTCACCCTTTTGATTTACAAAAACTCCAGTCAAACAAAACCCATAGACACAGCCCGTGTCCAGACCAGTAGCATATTCACTCCTTTGAAGGCCACGTATTGCATCATGCCCAAAATATATCTGTTCTTTCCCGGCCCAGTGCATAACCCATGGACGTCCGCCACTTGATGACGTAGCGTAAGGCCCACCTTCAAAATGATCACGATTAATAATATTTCTCATCAGCACCATATCTTTTAATTTCTGCTTTTCAAGCGGCGTTCCCGGTAACAGTCCGGCATGTACAACAATGACGTTATGGCTAGGGATCGTAATAGTGTATGGAAGTTCTTGGAGGTAGCTTATATTTTCCTCCGACAATTCCTTTATCCATTCGTATCTAGCTGGTATTTCATAATCCGTGTCATTTTTGTGCGATAAACACTGATAGACTACTGCTTCGTCATGGTTACCACGTACAGAGTACGCCTCACTGCTCATTACGTAATCCAAAACTTCTTTATTCTTTGGCCCTTTATTAACTAAATCACCAACGAAAACAACTGTTAACTTTTTTGTTGTTGACTTTTTCGCATCCTCTAACAACTCAAGCATCTCATCGTAGCATCCGTGGATGTCGCCCACGATAAAGAGTTCTTTGTTCTCCATGGAACTCGGCTCGAGTGTTGTATGATTGGTAGATGGTAAAGGGATTGGTACACAACTGGTTAGGTATGGTTTGGCATTCGTTTGGTGAAACAGAGATGTTGCGATGACAGAAATTAAGCCGCCCATTCTTCTTGTAGCAACGGTTGGAACAACCTGAAATCATAATTATATTAATTTAATTAACGATATTAATACTCGTAAAAACAATTTTTAGGTGTTGGAGAAATGTTTTACAGTACCTTCAAAATTATGTGTCGAAATAGTTGTCACTTTTGTAAGTTTTTTACTCTGTAAACAAATGGGAAATTCCAAGGGAAGTGACAAAATTGGTAATTCATCATCGAAGAAAAATTAAACCAATAGACACGTTTCGCGCTGGCGAGGTCACCGTCAGTTTGACCTTTTAGTGGGTATACAATGGTAAACAAACACAGCGAGAGGTATGTTAAAGCATGGGAGAACTGAGAGATGATCATCTTAAAAAGCAATCGTCAAAACTAGCCTTTGATGGCCTGGAATGGCATGGTAAGGATGTTATTTATTTTCTAAACTTATGTTTTATATTCACTGTAGAATTATTTAGGCATTTGGTTCGGAATCATCGACTTTATTTATGTATTGTCATTTTTGGTTTGACACGTGACATATATATTACGGTGCATTTAATACATGTTAACTGTTGATTTTATTTACAAATGTTGCGTAAATATATTAATTATTATCTTTCATTCTTCTTCATGCTCCTATTGCATCTTCCATGTATTATGCGATGTTCTTCGGCGCTTAAACAGACACCCAAGCCTCCTAGGCCTAGTAGACGAAGTACCGCATCAGGCAACGCCACCGGGCGGGCGGAGAGTAACGAGCACATCGTGGACGTACCTTTCCTTGAAAAATTTCCAAGATTTTGCGCCACTATCCTTCGGAGCCGACGCAAACCACTCAGCAAGTGTTTGAAAATTAAAAACAGGAATATTATTCAGTGATTTTGTGTAGTTAAATTCACGATTTATCCAACATATACAACATTTATGATGCACCTTGCAACAAAAGCACTCGGCAGTCGCCATTTCGCTATGCTTCAACACGCACTAGGCGAGAGGTGTTCGGTTTGTTTACAAATCTATACCCACTATTTCTGATTGGTCGCGAGCGCGAAACGTGTCTATTGATGGTTTAGTCCTGTCTGTACTTCAGTTACACCTATAAAACATTAACAACAAATACAAACATATAGCCTACAGACTGTTATCTCACTCACAAGCTTGGTTAAATGGTTCAGTGACCCTAATTTTAGGAGAACATTCATTTTTCAGGGAGAGTTTGGGAAAGTATTTTTAGGCCAACCTGCCAGCCAGGCCAGGAAAGTCAATAGACCATACCAAAGAATATATATCACAAGAATGAGTATTCCGCGATTTTTGCATGAGAAATTTGTAACAGAGAGCTCCAGTGAGTGATGCCCGCCCTCATAAGGGCGGATGTATACATACTAAATAAGACTTGATTTAATAGACATGATACATGTCACATTAAATAGAATTATGATGATAGTTTTTGCAATTGTAAACGATTTTATAATACATATTTATTAACAAACTCATGTTTATTCACTTTTACAGACAATTATTTACTAACATGCTAAGTTAGTTCACAAAAAAGGCCTAACACAGCAACACCAAAAATCAACAAATATTACTCAGCACGGCCTATTCTTTACCATTGCCGTGTACTACTCTACGCCCGGTAAATTAAGTATTGTTTTTATGATATAAATTAGTATAAAACACATGTTATTAATAGGAGAAAATGTTAAATGTCATTAACATTTATTTGTTTTACCAGAAACAAGTTAAATATAGGAATATTATTAAACTATCCTTCGTGAAAACGCGTAAACACCAACACGGTCACGCTATCGTAGCGCCCGGTTGATAAATCAAACTGTTTATACGGCAGTTTTTACTAAATAAATTGCATAAAACGAACAATTAAATATTCAAATAGTATTTAACATGATGTTGGCATGTAGTTGATAACATTTTTATCGTCGGAAAATACTCCGGTGGTCCAGCATTTGATTAGTGAAACCTTCACAAAAAGTTGTATACATCCCAGATACATCCACACTTATGGCGGCGCCCTACCACATGGACAATATTACTGTTACAGAGAAAATCGCGGATTACTCATTCTTGTGATATATATTCTTTGACCATACGATGTGAAAACGGGAAAATTGTAGTAGCGCCCTCTATAATCTTGCCTCATTTATTGATTGGCAATTTTGGTCCGGATCGGCATCGATCGTAAACGGTGGTGGTGGTAAACAAATAACATCGCATTACTAAAACGTGTATTTTTATAAAGATAACAATCGAATGGTTTTTAAGTAATAAAGTTTGGATCTTACTTGTGTTTGGTAAAACATGCGGTAAATAAGACATACTAATGGACAATCAGATAAGGAATGACTTTGTAATTAAGGTAAGTTACTCAACCTTGATAGGCCCGGTTCCGGTATACAGCCTACAGCACAGGTAGGAGGAAGGAAGCCGTTGTATCAGGGTATAGCCTAGGCTGTGTAAAGTTAACAACTAAGTCAGAGGCCTAAAATAAAAAAATATAATAACAAAAATAATATAGCCTACCGTTTTTATATTATAATTTTTTTTTTATAAAATACCAACCATCAAAGCTTTTATTGTGTTTTCTGTATATTTTTAAGCCTGTAATTTTTATTTAGGGAATAAGTAATTAATGTATAGTAGGGCTATTTTAATTAAAAAACAAATTTAAAAATCTTATAATTTATATATTGATATTAAATAATATAGACTTCATCTATTCTTGATGAATACAAAGTTTGCTGGACGCAGAAACTTGGGACCGGTATCAACGGTCCTGTTCGTTCATGCATCAAGAAATCGTCCGAAGAACGTTTTGCGTTGAAAATAATTCTCGATAACCCTAGCTCACGAGAAGAGGTGCGGCATCACAGACGTGCAACTGGAAACAAGTATATCGTGACGTTGTACGAAGTTTACGCTAACGATGTCCAGTTTCCCACGGAGAATGAACCTAAAAGCCGATTGTTGCTGGTTTTGGAGTTAATGGATGGTGGTGAATTGTTTGATAGGATTAGACAGCAGAGAGGTTTCACAGAGAGTAGGGCTGTGGATTATGCAACACAGGTAATACAATTTCCCCCTCCCCCAATAAAAGACCATTTCTGAGACCAGAACAAATGGGTTGTTTACAAAAAAAAGTTTTTGAAGATGGTCCGAACTCCAAAATTGTTTTAATCTCAAGCCTGTAAGAGATTATAATTATTAATTATATAATACTTTTTTTTTAAGGTGGCCAAAGCTGTATATCGATGTCATAGTCTAAATATAGCACATCGTGATTTAAAACCTGAGAACCTGCTTTTAAAAGACAACTCGGAGGCAAGTATTATAGTCCTTTCTGAAGACCGGGGTACACTGAACATTTACATACGAAGTGACACACGGCAAGCTTCAAAACAAAATGATTCACACAAAGCTTCAAAAAGTTCAACTCTCGAATTCATCACATTGAAGTTGAAATTGTTTGTCCTGCCAAAATGACGGTTCGATTTGACACTTTGATGCTCTTCTAAAGTAGTATTGTGTTTGATCTTCCTCATTTTCGTTTTCATTTCATAATAATAGATATTTATCAGTTATTATTTTTTCCAATTTCCAGAATTCTGTAGTGAAGTTATCAGATTTTGGATTTGCAAAATATGATGATGGAAATTTGATGACACCAAACTACACACCTTACTATGTTGCACCACAGGTAAAGTATTTATCAATATAGCTAAGTTTTATATATCTGAAATAGAAATGTAGGCCCAATCACAATAACATTTTTGAAAAATGAAAAAAGTCTTCTTAATCTTTAGCAAAAATGCATTTTCTTGTTGATTTCATTTTTAAAACACAATTTGTGCTTTACTTTAAATAGGTTTTAGAAGCTCAACAGAGGCAAAGAACTCGCGATAAGGACATCATATCTGTCGCTACATACACCTACGATAAGGTACTTTATCCAGGCTGTCACAATGCCTTGGTTCTATCTATATATGGATCTATAAATCTAGTTTATAAAATCCCTTAGTATCATGTTTTTTATCTATATAACATGGTTAGAACATCATGCATCAAACCTTGTATATAAGTACAAAATTATTCCTGTTTTTTTCTCCAACATGTTAAATTTAAAAAAAAACTATTTTTTCCCCCTAGAGTTGTGATATGTGGTCTTTAGGAGTTATATTATACATCATGCTATGTGGTTACCCTCCGTTTTACTCCGAGACGCCCTCACAGAAGCTCTCTCATCAAATGAGATGTCGGATCATGGCCGGAGAGTATCAGTTCCCGAAGGAGGAATGGTCCATTATCTCCGCAGAGGCTAAGGATGCTGTTAAAAGGTATAAATAAGAGAGGTAGTATAAATTCAAAGGCAAATTACTGATATATGGGTATCAGTGGCTGGATCTCAATGGAGATGCAAAAAAAATAATGACAATGCTGTGGGTATCAGTGGCTGGATCTCAATGGAGATGCAAAAAAAATAATGACAATGCTGTGGGTATCAGTGGCTGGATCTCAATGGAGATGCAAAAAAAATAATGACAATGCTGTGGGTATCAGTGGCTGGATCTCAATGGAGATGCAAAAAAAATAATGACAATGCTGTGGGTATCAGTGGCTGGATCTCAATGGAGATGCAAAAAAAATAATGACAATGCTGTGGGTATCAGTGGCTGGATCTCAATGGAGAGGCAAAAAAAATAAGCAAAAAGCTAAATCAAAACCCTTTTTTCTCTTTTAGCCTTCTAATGGTGGAACCAACTGAACGCATGACAATTGATCAGTTTTTACAGCATCCATGGTTGAATAATCCAAGAAACTCTGATGCCCAACTACATTCTCCCGCAATTATGTTAGACAAGGTAGTGTAAGGTGTTCCAGTTCTCTCTATAGAACCATATCTTGTTTATCGTAATTTGTACGTTTCTTAAGCTCTGTCTACACTATTGAAATAGTTTGACAAAAAAAATATGATATGCCAATATATGGACATGATGATGTCAAATCACAACCATAAATGGACATATCACCACCATATTTGACATATCACACTTTTTACTAGTTTGATAGTGTAGACAGAGCTTAACTGACATTTACGTTTTTGTTAAATAGAATATGATGGAAGAAGCCAAGCAGGCTCATTCGGAGCAGCTAACTAACATGAGACTACCAGAGAAACGAGTTGTCTTAAAATCTGTACTGAAATCTAATAACCCAATTGTAAGGAAAAGATTTAGGAGCAGGTATGTTGCATACTATAATAATTAATATGGCATTGGATATATTATATTTTAATCAAATCTCCCAATACCGGTCACCTTTGAACTGGCCTAATATGTCTGGTTTTCCAGAGTAGTGGAGCTGTAGCTTGGTGGTTAACGTGCTTGCCTTCCAATCCCAAGGTCCCGGGTTCAATCCTGACCTAGTGCAGGGTTGTAACTCATGACTCTTTCAACTCCACTCCCTAAGCCTCAAATGAGACTTAGTTTATAAGCACGATAAATTATTAAATAGTTTATCCATCCTGTAATTGGCGAGTTACTCGCTGTTGGATGAGTATGAAATAAAAAAAAAAGAATGTCTGGTATTGGGAATGTGTTTCTAATAGTAAAAATGAATTTGGGACCTATTCGACATCAAGAAAAGTCTGGTTTTGGGAGAGTTTTTTTTTTCAGAAAGTTAGATATTTGGAGAGTCTGCTGTACCATAGTTTACACACACAAGAACCAAATGTATTGAGCCATTATGGAGTTTGACCTGCTAAAACTTCTCAAAGGGGAGAGCTTAATGATATCCGAAAGTTGTTTCTATCGAAAGCATCCACAAATTAAGTATATCAACTAAAAGAAACTAAAAACTATATATTTCATTGTGTAGAGGTTGCACTTTAGATAACAAGTCCAGTGAAGAGGAACCGCCAACTAAAGTATCTAAAAACGACCACATCTTAACACAGCTTAGAGATGTTATTGCTTACTGTATTCTGCCACCAAAAGGTAAGCTTCGAAATCTGGTATTTAATTGTAATTTATCACATCTTCCACAGGCAGATCCAGATTTTCTGGTTTTTAGAGAGCTCAGTATTAGAAGAGTTGACTGTATAAAATATAACTGCACATTATCAAAGATGATGTTTGGTATTAATATTAATAAATTTTGTCTTTGATTAGTTTCAAAAGAAGAGGATCTTAGTCAAATGGTTAAAAAGGCCTGTCAGCTGGTACCAAGCAGTAAGAGTCTACAAGATGGACTTCAACTTTTAAATTGGAATGGTAAAAAAACATCTATCATTCATTCAGTCTAAAGCTCTGTCTACACTATGAAACTTTGTTGACAAAAAAAAGTATGATGTCCCTAAATATGGTAGTTATATGATGTCATCGTGTCCATATATGGGCACATCACATTTTTTTGTCACATAAAGTTTGATTATGTAGACAGAGGGGTTGCGGACACAAATGTGTTATGGCGCCCTGTTGCTGTCGCAACCCCTGGACCGCTTGTTGTCGAATAAAGAAATGAAATGAAAGAAAAAGAGCTTAAGTATATTCAGTTGGTTTATCAATCTAATCAAACTATTCAATCTGTCAGTCAGCCAGCCAACCAATAAGATTATACTGTAGGTTTCTATATAATAAACCACATTTGATTTACTCTGATAACCCTTTTTTTGGTAGGTGAGGAATTTGGAGACAAAGTTGACAAGAACAAACTAGCACAGTTGATGAGAGAAACTATACAACAAGTTAATCTTGATGGCTGATTGGACAATAATGGAGAATTAGGGTTTACAAGTTTTAAAGAGATTAACATGAGAATGGTCTCATTCTAACATTCACTGATAACAGGTGTAATATGAACCTGTTAGGACGTAACAATTTACACATGTAATGGTCACATGTGCTGTAAATTTTGAGATAAACCAGCTGTTTCAAAAACCCAACTCATGAGGTGGATTGTTCAATTACATATGGCACGCCAGGACGGACATAACTATGTCAAGTTGACCTCACTCGTGTTATGTAGACATTGCTCGTGTTGAGTTTACATGTGTAAACTCAACACGAGTGATGTCTCCATAACACGAGCAAAGTCAACTTGACATAGTTATGTCTGTCCTAGCGTGCCATAACCTTAAACCACAAGTGAATTAATCACAAAATAAGGAATAAGCAATTTGACCTTACTAGTGTAAAAAGATGCATGATATATGATCTTGCTGGGTACATTTTTTTGTTTACATGTGTAAATTTGTTCATCGTCTGTCCGAACGATCACCGGTTTAGCTCTCAAGGGTATTCCACAGTTACACATGTAAACTGATTTACTTCCAAACACAGCCTATGAGAGCGTCTAAACTGTAACATTTACAGTCCTCTATAATTGGTTTTTGTTTGCAAGTTGAAGTTTGTAATAGAAATAAATAGTGAGAGCGAGAAAGTGTGTTCTATTGTCTTTCCAAATTTGCAATAAATTAGTGTACTTCAAGGAAGGGAAGAGGGCAAACTATGAAAAATAGGATTAGCTATATTTTGTGTTGTTGTGCCCATAAAAAATTATCTTTAATTGGAGACAATTTTTTGTAACTCGTAAAAGACATTTTTTTTGTGTGTAATAAACATGGTAGTTTACTGGCCTATTCAATTGGGAAAGCGTTCTGTAAATGTATTTCAATGCTAAATTTAAAATGCAAAAATTTTGGATTTGTTCAGATTCATTCATTTCAACATTTAATGTATATTATGTACCCAACATTTAATGTTAATTTTATTTTGCAATATAATTTTTAAATATTTTTTTAAACTTTGCTTTTTTAGATGAATAGTGTTAATGTAGAAAAACATGCTGTCTTTCTAGCAGTACTAGTTAATCAAATTATATATACATTTATAATGAATTTATAAATTACCTCATTATTAAATATAGCACTGCACATCAAAAATATTTCACATCAACTAACCAATGTGTAGTATGATATAGTAACTGTAAATATTGGTTAATTGTGGGTTACTATTTGTTTGTCAGAATTAGCACTAAGTTATTACCATTTTCATACACCTGTAGATTATAGATTCCATATTTACTGAATTTGTAGGCATGGTATTAATTCAATTATGTGTTGTAATTTTAGACACTTGTATGTGCTACAAATAATAAATAAACATTTTTATACCACTAAATTGTTTATTTCATATTTTGATTTGACATATTTGTGAATATCCATTTTTTTGTAGTTCCCAAAATAATGTAATGTATACGTCAGGTCAAACCATGGATATGGACCTATAGAGGGACCTAAGCCATGGCAGGAGGTAAAATGTTGTACCTCTATGGTCAAGCTACTACAGTAATTTGCATTTTTGTGTCCGTACCGTTGAATAGGCAACGGTGATTGGCTGACGTAAACTTGTATAACGTAAACAAACAACACTCACCACATGACCTCAAAAAGTTACCACGTGGTTCACGCTCCAGTAGTTTTTATGGCAGACACCGGTTGGTTCTTTTCTAGTTGAGAAGTTTGCAGATATATTTCCGTAAGTTTTCCGTTTGTGTTTTATATATTTTTAAATTTGTAATATCTGAAAATCAATAATGATAGTTATGGTATATGGTTTGCGTCTCCTATTTAATATGAGTGGCTTTACCACAATTTGGGTTTACATTCTAGGCCTCTCTCACATTTTAAAAATGTGTCTGACTCTGCTGGTCGGTGGAACGTGTGTCTGGCGCGGTAACCTGATAAACGACTAGTTAGGCCTAGCATATGATGTAAACATCTAAATCTAAACGCGACTTAGTTCATATTAATAATATAATAGTTACGATTTTCTTACTGCACTTTATCAATGCCAGATTACACCACTCATTTTGTGAGAAGGACTGTGTTACTTAATTGTTTAAAATGGAAGTGTTTAGTTAGTGGGTGATGATGGATTATTGTGCAATTTCTAGGCATAACCAGTTTTAATCGAATACAAGGATATAATAATGTATTTTTTCATTAACTAGGCTTACAGTACGTGTGACAGGACAAACATATGAATATGTCTGAGCCAGCAATAGGTGCAGAAAACACGAGCGAAGCTCCTAGCGATCAAGGAAACCGCAATAAGATGGATGTTGACACACCAGTCAGTGAAGGGGATGGTGCAACAGATGGGGTAAAGGAGGCTGGTATGGAAGAGGGGACGAGCAAAAATGTTCAACAGGATGATGCGTATAATTACACACAAGAAGGCCAACTGTTTACTTCAGAGATTTATAAAATTGAGATTCAAAATCTTCCTAAACATTTTGGATTTAAAGTAAATTAGAATTAAAAATTATTTTTTTTTAAATCTCTGTCTACACTATCAAACTAGTTTATGTGACAAAGGAATGTGATGTGCCCATTATATGGACATGCTATGGTCATATCACTACCATATTTAAGCATATTACCACCATATTTGGGCACATCACACTTTTTTGTCAAACTAGTTTGATAGTGTAGACAAAGCTTATAGGGCACAAACAAGTCTTGACCCCATGCCGCCCACTGGCTACAGTAGTCCGATACCCCTTACTCTCATATAGGGTAGACAGAGATTTTAAAATAAATTAAACAGAGCTTAGGCCCTAGTCAAACAGTTTTCAAAATACTGATATATAATTTTTTATACAATGCCTACTTTAAGCTATTTTATTCAATCATGGAGAAATAAGTATTTCTCCATGATTCAATTGATATTTAAAGGGAAAAAATGTATTTATGATGAAAGATTTTGTTGTTGTTTTTTCATATATAGCAACTGAAAAAGATGATTACCAACCTAAATCTAAAACCAAAGAAAGTGAAAGCAGTGAACCGTGCAACATATGCATTTGTGACATTTACGTATGTCTATTTTATTTGACATTAAAGGCCAACTTGGACAACATCGTACGACGAGGCCCGACAAAATGTCTTGACTGGTGCTGTCTGAGATGAATCCAGACGAGTCGTCTCAAGATATGGTCGGCGGCAGTTTTTAGGTCGTCCTGAGAACTCTAAGCATGTTTATTTTTCCCCCGACGAGATGCTTTCACCAGGCCTTGTCGTACGACACTGTCTGAGTTGGTTTTAAGATTAGTTTTAGGATTTCCATCTTCTCACAATGAACAAATGATCTGTGTGTGGACAGACCTTTATGATCAGTTTGAAAGACAGCAATATTTATTTCAGCTTAAGAACGAAGGTGAAATATGATTTTTACCTTGATCTTGAGACTTATAAAGCTGTAGCTTGTGTGTTCCTCTCTGATAAAATGATTACAAATTTGTTAATGATCATATATCAAATTATATATTTATAGATGTGAAGAGGATCGAGAAGAAGCTTTAAAAGTTTTAAATGGTCATAAATGGAAGAATCAAGTATTACGTGCCAAGGTAGAAATAATTCCAAAATATTGATGTTGTACTTTCACATTGAAACAAAAACAATCTGGCTAAAATTGTTATTAATATCTATTGTTTTACGTCTCAATACACCTGTCTGTCTTGTGACTTTATTGTGTACTGGTTTCCAGAGCTTTTAATTCCAAAATAGAGGTAAATCTCTGTCTACACTATCAAACTAGTTTGATAAAATAAGTGTGATGTGCCCAAATATGGTAGTGATATGACATCATCTTTAAAAAAAAACATTGTTATTACATAATGATGTATCTTATAAAATTGAATTGAAATCATTGTGTCTATATAGGCACATGACATAAAGTCTGATAGTGTAGACAGAGCTACAGGCATTTTTAATGGTTGTCACTTTCAGTTTTATAAGATACACTAATTGTGTTTAATATTTCTAAAGCTTGCTGTTTTTGTGTCTCAACCTCTCTTGTTTACTTGTTTCCGGAGTAGAGGTTAGACTTTATAAAGATGAACTAATTTTGTCTAATGTTTTAAAAGCTTGCTAAGCCTAAAGCTGATCCATTGATAGCAAAGAGAAAACAAGACAGTGATAATGATGGTAACCAAGCAGCTAAGAGGAGCAAACAAGATATACTTACACCAGAAGAAAGGTAGGGCTACTACTAATTTTGATAATATTTTTAATGTTTGTTCATCTCTTATGCCATTGGTACATACAGTTTGGTCACTCTTGTGGTAGCACAGTGATTGAGAACTATCTGAATAGGTAGCCTATCTCCTTGGCCTGACAGTGATTAATGACATGAGTTTCAATAGATGATTCTTTTAAGTGCACACAACCTGGATTCTTAAGCTCTGTCTACACTATCAAACTTTATGTGACAAAAAAAATGTGATGTGGCCATATATTGACATGGTGATGTCATATCACTACCATATTTGGGCATATCACTACTATATTTGGGCATCCATATTTGGGTTCATCACATTTTTTTGGCAAACTAGTTTCATATTGTAGACAGAGCTTAAAACTGGGTTTTTATAGCTTCCACAACTTCCCCAATTATTGTTAATCATATTCAAATCTTTAGATTGTGCAATGCTGTGATTCCATATTGGAATAAGTCATATGAAGAGCAGCTGAAACTAAAGGAGGAGAGCATGGAACAGTTTATGATCACCCTTGGTAAAACCTTTGAAAGACAGACACCAGAGCTGAAGCCATGGCTAATTACACAAAGGTTTGTCAATAGAGTCATACTGCACTCAATATTATCATTACACAGTTCAGTGCAGCTGGAACTAAACCTGTATCAAACGTTATATGACAAAAAAATATGATGTGCCCATGTATGGACATGATGATGTCATATCACTAACATATTTGGGCATATCTATCACTACCATATTTGAGCACATCACACTTTTTTGTCAAACTAGTTTGATAGTGTAGACAGAGCTTTAGTCAATGCATACATGTTGCAATGCAGTTTTTTTAATCTAAGGCCAAATAAAAAAACATACTTGTTAAGCGTCACCGCCCGCTCCTGATTATCCAGCCGCCTCTCTTTTTATTTATTTTTTTTTTTTACCGATATACAACGGAAAGTTCAGCGGCCCGGCCCAGCTCCAGAGTAGGGCTCGAAATTCACGCTAGCAAACTAGGATTTTGCTAGTAGATTCTTCATAATTGCTATTTGAAAATTTCAAAACTAGCAAATGTTTGTTAGGCTAGTGTAATTTTTGAAAAATACGTACTTTTTAGCTTAGACAACGCTAGCCGCCGATCGCTCTATGTCGACAACGGCAATTTGGTGAAAACAATTGTTTCATTTACACGCCGCCGATTTACGTCAAGGAAACGCGAATAGCACCGTGAATCATGTAATGTGGTAAACAGCAAGCTTTTTCCCCAACACATTAAATCATGTGCATTTAGTGCGTCGCTGAGGATTACATCATCAGTCACGTGATTACAGAATACGCGATTATCAATTTAAGGATTTAACGAAATAAATATTTTGCCTACACAGTGGTCGAAGCGCGTTTTTTTATAGGTTCGTAAATAGGAAACACCCCATACATAATGGACTCTACCAATTTTGTTTACGATGATCCGAAATACTTTAGTTAAAACTACTAAAATAATCCCTCCATAAGTCATGAATTGGCTGTGTGATTTACACACGTCTATTCAGGCGATAGGCACATGTATACACCCTTTTTGGCAATTAAGGCGTGCCATACGTTATTAACAATATTGACAATTCTGGCGGCCGAATGTACATATTTTGTCTTTTTTGCCGTTTCATGATTTTGGCCGTTCCATAACCGGCGGCCGAAATGACTGGCGGCCGAAATGATCAGACACCGTTTACCTGTGGAATAATTACATACACTTTTTGCATCACAACTTTAAATACTGATTTACACAGCAATTGGCAAAGGATTCATCAAAGAAGAATGAATACGTTGAATAAAAATTCACTTAAGAAATGCCGTAAGCTGTTTTCAAACTATAAATCAGCCCACTATTTAGTATTATTGAGACCAAATCATGCTTCTCGCGATAGGGAATTTCCTGGATAGATGAGTCGAGCGAGAGACGGCGGATGGCCGATGAGTGAGGTGGGGGTAGCAGCTTGGACGGATTAGTTAGCCTAGGGCCTACAATTTCGCTTGGTGGCAATTAAATTTAATGTTTTAATTACGTCTGGATATAAACAATACAAAACTCAATTTTGTCATAAGCAATAATATTTCATACATAGTCAATTTTGTTCTGTTTCGCATTTTAAAAGTTTGACGTTTCATCCTAAAAAAAGTGGGGCAAAACGTCCACCGCGCAAAAATATACCTCTATAAAAAGTAAACAAAAAACAAAAAAAACCGTCCCCCCCGCCCCTGAAAATTTATGAGGGTGTGACGCTTAACAAGTA
Source organism: Antedon mediterranea (assembly GCF_964355755.1). NCBI lineage: Eukaryota > Metazoa > Echinodermata > Crinoidea > Comatulida > Antedonidae > Antedon > Antedon mediterranea. The sequence continues at coordinate 34,327,529 of NC_092672.1, forward strand.
TATTTTTTTATTTGGCCTAATCATGTCTTTTTTTTCTTACTCTTAGACTAAAGAATGATAACTTGTGTTGCGAGCTCCAATCAGTAATACCATCGGTAAGTAGTTATAAAAATTGTCTTTTTACTGGCTAATTACAGAATACAAGAGAATATGACCAGGTACAGTAGGCAAGCACCTCAGATAATATTAATTCAGTTCTAAGGTGAAAATGATCCCTCTTTTATCTAAGTCCATAAAAAATACAATACAGTAATCAAGTGTAACGATTTGATTAATATAAATTGTGTTAATCTGTTGATATCATTTTTGTTACAGCCTGCCATTAATGAATATCGTAATAAATGTGAATTCAGTATTGGAAGAAGCTCCGAAAACCATGACAACACAGTTGGCTTCAGGTTCGGGAGGTACAAAGGTCAGGCATTGTTTTTGTTTCTATTCAATACATGTATTATACTTTTCTTCTGTAACATGAATCAGTGGAGTGGCCGACAGCCATCTCTGTAACATGAATCAGTGGAGTGGCCGTCAGCCATCTCTGTAACATGAATCAGTGGAATGGCTGTCAGCCATCTCTGTAACATGAATCAGTGGAGTGGCCGTCCGCCATCTCTGTAACATGAATCAGTGGAGTGGCCGACAGCCATCTCTGTAACATGAATCAGTGGAGTGGCTGTCAGCCATCTCTGTAACATGAATTAATCAAGTGGAGTAGACAGTGGTATGGCAGTTGCGCTGTAGCCCATAGCCATAAAATTGGCAAAGCTTCAAGCCTCTCCTCAACCATATTTCCGGTGTCTTCTTGGATATGACTGGTGTACACATCTGACTTGTGTTATCATATAAAGCTCATTATAAATACAGTACTTAGCTATCAAAACAAGTTGAGCGATTATGACGGAGGTGTCGTTTACTCTACCTAAAGAGCCAACAATATCGGCATGGGTTCGATGCCTCATTCCCTCCTAGTTCTGGTGGTGCATGGAAAAAGTCTTCTTGAATAAGGTTAATCAACCATAGGTCCAGTGTACACCCAGTGTTATAACCTGTGTGCACTTTCAAAAACCCAGTTCATCATTTGAGATGAGAAGGGGTTACCCTGGTGAACTGGTTCACAAAATAGCCCCTGTATACCACCTATCTAATATAGGATAGGATAATTTACTATTGGTAATCCTTGTCCAAATATGCCTAAAGACATAAATATAAATGATGATTTCAAATTACAGGTGGAACAGTCGATGTACTTGAGCCCACATGTTGTTGTAATGTCCCTAGCAATATGAAGAAAGTAGCTGCAGCCTTCCAGAAACACATCAGATCAACTGGTTTACCGAGCCATCAACCACAGACTCACAAGGGCTACTGGCATATGCTAGTAGTCAGGATGACTTTAGACAACCAGATTATGGCAATAGCGCATTTACATCAGCAGAAACTGTCAGAGGTGAGGTTAGGCCTAGGTTGGTATAGTATTCTCATAGTTTCTTAGGTTTGGCCTAGCTTGCTATGGCGTAGTCACATTGTGTAAAGCTCCGTCTACACTATCAACTAGTTTGACAAAAAAGTGTGATGTGCCCAAATTATGACATCATCGTTTCTATATATGGGCACATCACATTTTGTCACATAAAGTTTGATAGCGTTTGACAGATCTTTAGGTTAGGCCTAGCTTGCTATGGTATTATAATAGTGTGTTGGATTGATCCACACACAATAACCAGCCTAAAGACCTTATTGCAATTCACTCCTAAGAGTACACTATTCGAAAAGAGTAGGGGATCGTCTCCCGGTGTGCTGATCTGGTAGGCGCTGCACTGCTGGCTGCCGTTAAGCTTGAGGACAAATATGAATACCTTTACCTTTATATACAAAATGTATTGGTTCCAGCTAGAAATGTATCATGTATGTATTCAAATATTTATTTCCTTACATTTGTTTTTGAAGGAAGAGATTTCAAAGCAGAAAAAGAGTTTAAGGGATTACTTTGTGGAAGGAGAAGGCAAGTCATGCTTGTTGACGTCACTTTATATCCAGTTGCAGAAAGACAGAGAAAGGTTTGTGAATTTGTTCTGGCCCTTGTAATCCAGTCTTTAATAGTCCGTTCATTAGTTCAATTTGAAATATCCAAAATTGAGATGTATTATCTTTCTTATTTACTAATTTATTTTGTTCATGTTTTTTCTATATAAAGGCAACCTCTTGAGCATTTATGGGGTGAGAAGTGTATTCATGAAAGTATGATGGGTTTGAAGTTCAGAATATCACCAGAAGCTTTCTTTCAAGGTAAGCTTTATTTTTTGTTATATTTATTTTATGCATCCTTAAAGAGGGCACCCTTTCCAGTTTTGGCCGGTGGATTAACTGATATTCAGGAACCCTCAACAAGTAATAATCATAAATATTAAATTAAGAATATCAGAATCGATATATAATAACTATAACTATAATATCAAATAATCAGTGTAAAAATATATCAAAAGCTATCTGGCCATGTTATTATCTAGATAATCTACAGTATGTACATTATCTAGATAATCTACATTATGTACATTATCTAGATAATCTACAGTATGTACATTATCTAGATAATCTACAGTATGTACATTATCTAGATAATCTACAGTATGTACATTATCTAGATAATCTACAGTATGTACATTATCTAGATAATCTACAGTATGTACATTATCTAGATAATCTACAGTATGTACATTTTCTAGATAATCTACAGTATGTACCATCTTAGTTCAATTGTTTAGTTCAATTTTGTTTGTATTTTAGTAAACACAAAGGCAGCTGAAATTTTATATAAAACGATTGCTGATTGGTGCGGTGCTACTAAAAAATCGACAGTATTAGATGTATGTTGTGGTACTGGGACCATAGGGATATCCATAGCTAAGGTAGGTGGAAAGAAATGAATACAGTTTGAGTTGAACTACTGTTAAACAGAGTCTACACTATCAAACTAGTTATCTAGTGTAATGTGACATTTCTAGAAATTCTTTAAGTGTAGACAGAGCTTAAAAAATAGATTCTATTGATGACATTTTAAGTTCGTACACAGTTTATTTACATGATGTATCTCAAACATGTATTTATCATTTAAAACAATGTATTGTATTGTTTTATTTTAGAATGTTCATCGAGTTATTGGTGTGGAGATGAATGAACAAGCTACCCATGATGCAAAGGAAAATGCTAAATTGAATGGTGGGTAAATTCAGTGTTTACTAGTATGACTCTTAGCAACAATATTCTAAAGAATTTTCATCTTTAAAAACAAGCACGAATGTGCGATACTCGGGGTACAGCAAACGAAGCTGTAATGACGTCATAAGACCGGATGTGACGTCACATACACATCAATAACCCCGCTACCAAATACGGCTATACGGTACCATCTTCGAGACGTCATATGGCTGCATCCGATTTGAAATTTAAAAATACGGTTCTATAGCTTTGAGGACATGTCCCTGTAGTATATTGATGCCAAATCCCAGCTCAATACTACAACTAATAAGGAGGAGTAGTACTTTATAAATCGCACTTTTTACTCGATAGTGTCCAGATGGAAGAAGAAGAAGAAGAAGAGGAGAAGATGAGAGAGTACTAGACTCGGGTATCCCGAGTAAAAATTAACCTAGTTGTATTTTTGTATATATCATTACAGCTTTTGTGAATTATTTGTTATTTTTCTTTGTTTATTTTGTCCAGGTATTGATAACATTGAGTTTCATTGTGGTAAAGCTGAAGATGTGATGCCTAGCCTCACTAGTACCTTAGAGAATTGTAAAGATATCATTGCAATAGTTGATCCTCCCAGAGCTGGTTTACGTAAGTTGCTTCATTGTCAAACAGTCTCTCCAGATGTCCAAATTGAATCTTCATCTCTCCATCTCTTTGTAAACAAGTTATCGTTAATAATTGTCAAACATCTTTGAAAATGAGCTACTAATAGTATCAACATTTATCCCCAAACCTTCAGGGAATACATTGAGTTTGTTGGTAAATGTTTTTATTCCATTTGCTTGAAGTGTCTGTTGAATTTGAATATAGGGTCCCTGCCTAGATTGTTGAATTTGAACATAGGGTCTCTGCCTAGATTGTTGAATTTGAACATAGGGTCCCTGCCTCAATTGTTGAATTTGAACATAGGGTCCCTGCCTCAATTGTTGAATTTGAACATAGGGTCCCTGCCTAGATTGTTGAATTTGAACATAGGGTCCCTGCCTCAATTGTTGAATTTGAACATAGGGTCCCTGCCTCAATTGTTGAATTTGAACATAGGGTCCCTGCCTCAATTGTTGAATTTGAACATAGGGTCCCTGCCTAGATTGTTGAATTTGAACATTGGGTCCCTGCCTCAATTGTTGAATTTGTACATAGGGTCCCTGCCTCAATTGTTGAATTTGAACATAGGGTCCCTGCCTCAATTGTTGAATTTGAATATAGGGTCCCTGCCTCAATTGTTGAATTTGTACATAGGGTCCCTGCCTAGATTGTTGAATTTGAATATAGGGTCCCTGCCTCAATTGTTGAATTTGTACATAGGGTCCCTGCCTCAATTGTTGAATTTGAACATAGGGTCCCTGCCTCAATTGTTGAATTTGAATATAGGGTCCCTGCCTAGATTGTTGAATTTGAACATTGGGTCCCTGCCTCAATTGTTGAATTTGTACATAGGGTCCCTGCCTCAATTGTTGAATTTGAACATAGGGTCCCTGCCTAGATTGTTGAATTTGAATATAGGGTCCCTGCCTCAATTGTTGAATTTGTACATAGGGTCCCTGCCTCAATTGTTGAATTTGAACATAGGGTCCCTGCCTCAATTGTTGAATTTGAATATAGGGTCCCTGCCTAGATTGTTGAATTTGAACATTGGGTCCCTGCCTCAATTGTTGAATTTGTACATAGGGTCCCTGCCTAGATTGTTGAATTTGAACATAGGGTCCCTGCCTCAATTGTTGAATTTGTACATAGGGTCCCTGCCTAGATTGTTGAATTTGAATATAGGGTCCCTGCCTCAATTGTTGAATTTGTACATAGGGTCCCTGCCTCAATTGTTGAATTTGAACATAGGGTCCCTGCCTCAATTGTTGAATTTGAATATAGGGTCCCTGCCTAGATTGTTGAATTTGAACATTGGGTCCCTGCCTCAATTGTTGAATTTGTACATAGGGTCCCTGCCTCAATTGTTGAATTTGAACATAGGGTCCCTGCCTAGATTGTTGAATTTGAACATTGGGTCCCTGCCTCAATTGTTGAATTTGTACATAGGGTCCCTGCCTCAATTGTTGAATTTGAACATAGGGTCCCTGCCTAGATTGTTGAATTTGAACATTGGGTCCCTGCCTCAATTGTTGAATTTGAACATAGGGTCCCTGCCTAGATTGTTGAATTTGAACATAGGGTCCCTGCCTCAATTGTTGAATTTGAACATAGGGTCCCTGCCTAGATTGTTGAATTTGAACATTGGGTCCCTGCCTCAATTGTTGAATTTGTACATAGGGTCCCTGCCTCAATTGTTGAAGTTGAACATAGGGTCTCTGCCTCAATTGTTGAATTTGAACATAGGGTCTCTGCCTCAATTGTTGAATTTGAACATAGGGTCCCTGCCTCAATTGTTGAATTTGTACATAGGGTCCCTGCCTCAATTGTTGAATTTGAACATAGGGTCCCTGCCTCAATTGTTGAATTTGTACATAGGGTCCCTGCCTCAATTGTTGAATTTGAACATAGGGTCTCTGCCTCAATTGTTGAATTTGATCATAGGGTATCTGCCTCAATTGTTTAATTTGAACATAGGGTCTCTGCCTCAATTGTTGAATTTGAACATAGGGTTCATGCCTCAATTGTTGAATTTGAACATAGGGTATCTGCCTCAATTGTTGAATTTGAACATAGGGTCTCTGCCTCAATTGTTGAATTTGAACATAGGGTCCCTGCCTCAATTGTTGAATTTGTACATAGGGTCCCTGCCTCAATTGTTGAATTTGAACATAGGGTCTCTGCCTCAATTGTTGAATTTGATCATAGGGTATCTGCCTCAATTGTTTAATTTGAACATAGGGTCTCTGCCTCAATTGTTGAATTTGAACATAGGGTCCCTGCCTCAATTGTTGAATTTGAACATAGGGTATCTGCCTCAATTGTTGAATTTGAACATAGGGTCCCTGCCTCAATTGTTGAATTTGAACATAGGGTCCCTGCCTCAATTGTTGAATTTGAACATAGGGTCCCTGCCTCAATTGTTGAATTTGAACATAGGGTCCCTGCCTCAATTGTTGAATTTGAACATAGGGTCTCTGCCTCAATTGTTGAATTTGAACATAGGGTCTCTGCCTCAATTGTTGAATATGCCTTTTATTTGTTCTTGATCCAGATAAGAAAGTGATTGAATCAATAAGAAGATGTGCATACTTAGAGAAGCTTGTCTACGTGTCATGCAACCCGAATATTGCTATTGGAAACTTTGTAGAGTAAGTACTATTTTGTCGAATGTTGCTTGCCATACTTTTTATCAATTTAAATATTGAATAAAAGCATACTCGGAAGAAGTACAGTTAAGTATGTATTTTACTCATTTTGATTGTGGGTATACTGTGTGATTTACTTGAGTTTTTTTACGATTAATTTGATTAAATAATTTTTTTTTTTAATTTCAGTTTATGTAGGCGAATATCCATCAAGAGTAAAGGAGTTCCGTTCCGTCTTGTGAAAGCGGTTCCCGTTGACCTCTTCCCGCACACCCCTCATTGCGAACTTCTTATGTTATTTGAGCGCACTCTATGCAACGCGAAAGATGACCAGGCTAGTGAAGATAATGTGAAAGAAGAAAATGTAGAGACATCTGAGATGGCGGATGATGACGATGATGTGGGTACAGATAAAACTGTAGAGGAATCGGATGCAATATCTTAAGATACTGAACGGAATGCAATCTCAGTAAACAATAAGTCTACACATAGTGGATGGGCTTTTAATTAAACCTAATTTAAATAGAAAATGTGTACTTAAAGCCCCATTCCCTACGTTTTTTAGATCTAATTTAAGATCACAAACTATATTTAATGTAAAAATAATACTATATGGTCCTATTTCGATAACTTTTTTCGTCTTTAAAACGGTTAAAAATGTGAAAAATAAGTCGATTCTAATAATTATAGCGGCCCGCTATAAATCCCAAAATGCATTGCGCGCGGATTGATATTTTTGTTTTTCGCCTGTAATTCGCCCACTTTTCGATCGATAGTGAGGCCAAAACAAATGGAAGACTCCTAACTTTTCAGCGAAAATACCGGGTTTTCCCCAATTTGTATCAACGGAGTCTGGCAAAAATAGAAAGACAATTAATGCAGCAACTATACAACGTCAGGCTAGGTATATAGCTCGCGTACGATGTTCGTACGTTACCGATGTTTACCAGCTAGGCCTACAAAACTAAGCCTAGCTAGGCTAGGCCTAAGACCGTCCACGAGAGTCGATCGCTGCGAGCTACTTAGGTAGTGCATTGTTTCTCACTTTTTATCATAATTTACCATAAAACGTACATTTAAGACAAGGAATGACATGGTTTAATGTTTTTAAAGTGATATATATGTATTATTTTCCAAAAAACGTCCAAAATTGCAGGGAAGGGGTCTTTAAGTAATTTGATATGCTATACAATATTAGATTTGGAACACTATAATTTAAATATTCCTTTAAGTTCTTACAGTGAACGAGAAACTTCTGCAGTGGTATGACAGTAGCATTTAATGCCCTTCCAAACAAAAATTAAACTGAATATGAAAAATGTTCATTTTAAAAAAGACACTATAAACTGAACTAACTACACAACTGATTTTATAATATTTTCTGATAGTTAAACCAAAGATAATAAAAGGAGAAGATACAACAGTTCCGTTGGCGGCGTAAACCACATCCGGGTTACTATTTGCCTACGCCTGAAGGTGGCGCACTTCTTTTTTGCTAGAAGAAGTGCGCCACCTTCAGGCGTGGGTAAGGTAAAACTATCTATAAAAATGCAAACGATGATTATTTATCAAAATGATTATCAAAATATTAATAATATCAAAATTAGTAGAGCACAGACGCGAGAACACATCAGATCATCACGATCCATCCAAACGTGGAATTAGACGGGAACCATATCTAGAGCCCGCCGTCGTTCGGCTGCTGGATTCTTACGCGTCCATATAAGAGCACGTCCGCGTTTCCTATCCTTCTATATATAACAGCGCGTACTGTTGATTCTTTACCTATTTATATTCTTTGGTTAAACACATTATGCTTTTAAATCTTTTAAATAAAAAGAATAATTATGACTTGATTAAAATTGAAATACTTTTAAAGAATATATTAATTAGGAATAGTTATACAAGTAGCCCTATCAATAAAATTAACAGTGTGGAAAACTTTTGTTTTTGTTTTGTCTGCTATCTGAAACGGAGCTTTTAATTATTGAATGAACATTCATTTGTTATTTATATTAAAGACGTCAAAAAATTCTAAATAACGTTTACGGTAAATGCACTTAAATTTATTATTGAATTTTCTATTACTGTATTGTCTGTAATTACTTCTTTTTGATGTGGAACCAAAAAAAGATAATTAATTTAATCTTATATAAGATTGGTAGTCGCGGTTACAGTCGTCGTACGTAATTTCAATTACTATTTTCTGGTGTCTGGTAATATGAGTCTATGTATTACGGAAACGTATCCCTTCTTCGATTGCGACACACACCACCTTTTTCGTCGAACCACCGGGACTAAATCGAATTTGTCCCCGGTACACGTCACGCTTAGAACAGGTTGCACTGATTTGTCATTGCTAGCCTAGCTTATTCCATATTGCCGCTTTTGAACTGGATGCCGTGTGCTGATTTCTATGGCTGGCCCTAAATAATTGCTGAATAATAAGTGTAAGTAGTAACAAATATATGTAGAAAGTGTAAATGAATGGTTGCGAATGATGAGATATCACACGCCGAATAAAATTTAAAAAAAAAGGCTAGGCCTAGGCCTAGCCTAGGCCTACTAATATAAGCCTAGCCCGCTAGTAGTAGGCTCTACAGTTATTTAGTAGTAGGCAATCAACAGCTGTTTCCGGCTTTGGATAGGTAGGATTTTGCCTGTCATCAGGCCTAGGCTAGAAGTAAGTATCAGCTGGCGTTAATTAAGTCTGTACTGTGTTATGTTGATAATTATGTTGCATGCTAGCCTATTCACTCACCCATGGGCCATATTTATATGAATGCCATAATAATATCGGAATAATTTAATTATACAAATATCTAAATAAATATGTATTCGTATTCGTAATCTTATTCTTAAATTTTATTTGATATTTCTATTTTCCCATTTTGGTATTTTTTTTATAGAAGTGGTAATTGTTGTTTGTTTGTATTCGCCATAATGTGTACTGTTTAGTGTTATGCACAATTAAAATTTTTTTTTTTTGCGGAATTTGAGTCCAAATAATTGATTGAAATTGCCATCCACCAAATTGCCACCCACCATCTCTCTCATTTATCATAAAAAATTGATAATTACGTTGCAAGCACCTTCTGTCATTGAATTGAATTTCTAGGTCATTTTATTTACTTTGTATATTTGAATAGCTGGGTTTCAGATTGCCATTTGATTTGATAAAATGTCTATCTGCGTAATTCAAACAGAGCCGTCTAGCAATGTAACAAAATTAATGTAATGTTAAGAATCTTCTCTAATAGTACACACAGAGGACACAGTCTCCATCCCAATTTGATTTTCAATATAGATTTATTTTTGGAGCAGCTACAGTAAGAAACTGAGACTTTTGATTCTTATTATAGAATGAGCGCCATCTCTGTCTTAAAAACACTTAAATATGGTGTGCCAAACAGTCAACTATGTCGTACTCTTATTTAAAGTCCTTTATTTTTTAATAAATGACAGCTTTGCGCACCATACAGAACTGTACCAATTATTGTAGTCTGATTTAAATACTATTTTTATCACTGTCTCAATCTTGTTCAGTTAATTATGAATGTTGCACAATTATGATGTTTATTCAACGTGAATCACCCACTGCAGATAATATTGACTGGTTGACTTTTTGTTATGATTATCTGGTGGTATTAATAATACAGAATAATATTACAATATTCATTAGGGACCATGTCAACATTTTAAACTAGATCTACAGTACTTGTATTCTACCTAGGAGTCATCATTGTCTTGTTAAAGCTCTGTCTACACTACCAAACTAGTCTGACAAAAGTGTGACGTGGCTAAATATGGTAGTGATTATGGTAATGATATGACATCATTGTCCATATATGGGCACATCACATTTTTTTCACATAAAATTTGATAGTGTACACAGAGTTTAAGGTTTGGTAAGGTTTGAAACATGAGGTTTAGAATGAACCACATATTGAAATTCTACAGGTAGAATAGAACTTGTATCTTCTGCTATTAAGTTTCACTTGATAAGCAGAAACAGTTTAAAGTTTAAACCATGGAACTAAGTTTCCTGGACCCTGGGTATCCTTGGATGCCCAAATATGGTAGTGATATTCCCAAATATGGTAGTGATATGACACCATTGTCCATATATGGACACATCACATTTTTTGTCACATAAAGTTTGATAGTGTAGATAGAGTTTTACAGTATGAGTGTATTAATCGTCTAAATATATTAGAAATTTTCCTTGAAATGTTACCGGTTTTTTTTGCAGGAAAACTATAAAAAGAAGACAATGTCTGATAAAAGCAGTTCTTCTGGAAGTGACCTATTTACAGGTTGGCTATATAAATGGACAAACTATCTAAAAGGATATCAAAGAAGATGGTTTAGCCTCTCAGATGGAAGACTATCATACTACAGGTATACTAACTGTTTACTTAACCAGTTTTAAAATCACCTATAAGCAATCACTAATTAACTACATTTCCTAATTTATCCTTTTTTAATTAATCTTGTATTAGTTAGTTTTAATATTTATGACATAATTATTTGATAACATTCAATTTTATTATATTTTTGTTTCTTTTTAATTTTTTTTTGGTCAATATTTATTAGTAAGTTATCAGTTTAGCGCCTTGAGCACTTTTAGTGGATAGGTGTACTATATAAATTATTATATTATAGTATATTATAGTTTCCGTGTCATGTGGACAACTGCTTAAAGTAATTTTTACTTATTTTGATCTCCTTTCACACATTGTCTTCTTTTCCCCCCTTTTTTTAAAGATATAAATATCTGTTCTTTTTGTTTAATGTGTGGAAAATAAATAAATGAAACAAACAAACAAACTTAATATTCATAATGGGCCAAGTAAATGGTAATAATCCCACCAGAGTGAGAGAATTCATTCTTAAGCTCTGTCTACACTGTCGACTTTATTATGTTGTGACAAAATAATGTGATGTGCCCATGTATGGACATGATGATGTCACTACCATATTTTTGCATAAGAGTTAAGACAAGAACAGTCCTCATAAATCATTCATTATTTCAAAGAAGACATTTCTAGTTAATGCTAAAAATGATTGATTATAATATACTGTAATAAATCTACATTTTACTAGTTCAGTATTTCTAATGGCCGCAGGAAATAATAGATTATCAATTATATAAATTTTTATTCAATTATTTTTTAAAGTATTTGAAACGGATCAATTTTTAATAAAAAATTAAAAGCACTCAATCACTTATTGTCATTTAAAAAAATAATCAGCAACAACAATTCCGATTCCAATTATTTAACTAATTGTTAATGTTAGAGTTTATACTGAATTGTTTTCATTTCAAGGCGCAGATTATTATTATTAACGATTATTGACACAAAATATAATCGATAAAACATTTACCGTAAAAGCCGATTGCCAAACAGGTTTTTTTTGGTTAAATTTAACTGTTTTTTTGTCTTTTATAACCATTATTTTTACCGTATCCCATTTTTTATGCGGAAGTGAATTAACTTAATATCAAAACTATGCAGAATGGCCTATTGAAAGTGTTGATACATCTTTATTTTTTTTTGTTTTGCGTCGAAGTAAATCTTCAAGGAAGTCTAGTTTCTTTGTTTTTGATTAAAAAAGCATTCTATAAATATCTTTATGGTGAAATGAAGATGATGTGAATGGAATATATTTCCATGTAATATTGATTATTGATATGAACATGTGCTGTACTAAAATAAATTATGTTAAAATTAAAACCTTGAATAATACAAGGTACTGTATCAAATAAACAGTATTGTTAAGAGTGAACTGTTAATGAGAAAAATATTATGATTAATATTAAATTATTACTATTTTTATTAATATTATGGTTCTTGTTTTAGAACGAGTCTTCTCTGATAAGGACTATAAACCGTAGGTCCAGTGTACACATCTAGTTCATGTGCATTTTAAAGAACCTAGTACATCTTTCGTGATGAGTAGGAAGTTACCCGGTGTACTAGTTCACACACAGCCACTGTCACAAACTCATAATAGTGCTATACACTGGGCCTCCTGAGAGAACAGTCTTTGACTGAAGAGGCTACCCAGTATACAGTAAAGAATAAGTGCTAAAAAAATAATAATAATTATAATACAGTAGATACAGTATATTAAACATTGTTCGTTTCTTCAATACTAATAATTGAATAATATTTCTACAGTTATCAGTTATCAATAGGCAGCACTTGCCAGCTTTATACTATGACGTTATCCAAATTCCTTCACTTGCACTGATGAAGGGCTAGTGTTGCTCGAAAGCTCTGCTAACTTTTCTGGCTGTTTTACTTCTCGTTTTGATTTAGCTTTTCACTTTTATTTTGTATCTCCATTGAGATCCAGCCACTGATGATACCCACAGCATTGTCATTTTTTCAGTAATTTGCCTTTGGATTTATATATAATAACACACAAAGAACAACAGAACAAACATTCCCAAAGATGGCTAGTTAGAAGTAGGACTCATTTTATAATACCATTCTATTATCTACACATTCAATATTTTTTAATGAAAATGTTGGCTGGTAAAATGTATCAATTCCATTAAAAAAAGGTTGGTTATCAATATCACATTATAATACAGAGAATGTTAGTACATTATCAAAAGCAAGAATATTATATTATTTTATTGATAGTAGTTAAATTCATATTTAATGTTTATGGCTTTTTATGGCAATTTACGTACTGTATAGTAAAAAAAATAATTTATTGTAATGTTTTTTTTTAAAGGCTTATGTTTGATATTCCTTTGGTTGGTCAATAAAAACCGCATTATAATAAGTTCTATTGTCAATTATTTTTATATTACAGAACGCAAGCAGAAGTTGCTCATACATGTCGTGGTACCATTAATCTAGCAGGTGCTTATATCGACACGGAAGATTCATGTAATTTTGTAATCTCTAGCGGAACACAGACATTTCATTTGAAAGCCGGCTCAGAGGTAGAGAGGCAGAAATGGGTGACTGCGTTAGAACTAGCAAAAGCCAAGGCCATTCGTATGACTGAAGAATTCTCAGGTAGCTTTTTATATCTTTTATTGAAATTTTTTTTAATATAACATAATCATCATGTTATTCTGTTATTTATTAATTTAATTCTTTGTTGTTTAGGTATGGCCCCTTCTCATCGCCTAGCAAAACCTTAGGAGGTTTGGGGTGGGGGGACAGATTATGTATAAAATGTCCAGGTTTTTAAACTTTTGTTAGACGAAAAGGATAAAACTTAACACGACACTGCGCTCCGATTATGAACATTAATATTAATAATTTAAACTTATATCAAAATAATATTTAGTTAAAACTAATAATATTTATTACCATTCATTTATTTAAAGACACCTTCCCTATGTTTTTTAGATCTATTTTAAGATCACAAACTATATTTAATGTAAAAATAATAATATGGTCCTATTGTGATAACTTTTTTCGTCTTTAAATGATTAAAAATGTGAAAAATAAGTTGATTCTAATAATTATAGCGGCCCGCTATAAATCCCAAAATGCACTGCGCGCGGATTGATATTTCTGTTTTTCTTCTGCAATTCACCCACTTTTCGATCCATCGTGAGGCCAAAACAAATGAAAGACTCCTCACTTTTCAGCGAAAATACCGGGTTTTCCCCAATTTGTATTAACAGAGTCTGGCAAAAATAGAAAGACAATTAATGCAGCAACTATACAACGTCAGGCTATAGCTATTGTACGATGTTCGTACGTTACCGATGTTTACCAGCTAGGCCTACAAAACTAAGCCTAGCTAGGCTAGGCCTAAAGACCGTCCACGAGAGGTCATTGCCGCGAGCTACTTAGGTAGTGCATTGTTTCTCACTTTTTATCATAATTTACCATAAAACGTACATTTAAGACAAGGAATGACCTGGTTTAATATTTTTTAAGTAATATATGTATTATTTTTACAAAACGTCACAAATTGTAGGGAAGGTGTCTTTAATTTTATAATCAATTGTGTTACGGTTAAAGGCCAAAACTCGAGTAGCGAAAGCTGATTTATTTTCGTCTTTTTTGTCACATTTGTTGATGAAGTTTCTATACTGTATATTATGTTGTGAGAGTGACAAATAAAGTATTTACATGTATCTTCTTTGAAATCAAGTTGCATAACTTTATAAGCGTTGACAGATTAAGAAACATAATTTTAGGATATATTATATTATTATGTTGTATAACCTGGAATTAAATTTTTAATTATTCCTCAATTAATATGTCATATGACATTTATGAATTTGTTTTTGTTGGTCAATGTACAATAAATTCAATTTGTAATTTCCTAATAATTTCCTGAAGAAAATGTTTCCAATTGACAACTAAAATTGATTAGCAATTTACTATAGAGGGAGCTATTTACTGTAAAGTAAAATCCTGAGAATAACAGTTTAACACAAAACATGGAGGAAATATATTCCGATTATTATACTGCGTTTCCTTTATGCACAAACAAACTGCCAGACATTTATAAATATGTTTTACCATTGCTGCGTATGCCGTATGTTATTACCATTAAAATTAATCATAAATTAGAATTAATAAATTAATAAATTAGAATAAATTAGAATTAATCATAAATTAGAAATGTTAAGAAACATACTGTAAACATAATAAATAAGTCATCACCAGAATTTATAAATTTACCATAAATGTCGTCAACATCTGAAGTTAAAAAACAGGAGGTGGTGTTGTTAGGTCAACAGTGCCCTATTATCGAGAGGTAAGGAGTGCAGTGTGTGACATCACAGGCTGTATTGTGTGATGGCTATGTGAAAGGAATCCCCTTTCCATTGGCCGCAGATTGTAAAATGGTTTGTAAGCAAGTAAGTGTGTAAACCTTTTTGTTGTATTTTAATGCAGAAAACAAGAGCTGAGTTCCTGTCCATAAAGCAAAACTTGTTAGCGCAGAGACCTATATTAATAGTAAATGTAACATTACATTTAATCAATACCGTACCCTCACTAGAGTGTTTGCCAGATATTATAGCACTCGCACTAGGTTTAGTATCACCATCAACTTTGTTGTTTGAAATAACCCAGAGGTGTTATAGACGTTCAATATGAATCAGATGAACTCTCTCTACAACAGATACATAAAACAGCTGCCAGTAAGGCCTAGCCTAGGCAGATTTCTAAATAGGAAAACATGCAAAAACGCACGGAACCATTATAGTGTAACTGTAGCCTCAAAAAAACGTTGGATAGTTTGTATTCAGGGAGCATTGAGTTATAATGCTATATTTAGAGACCTTCGGTGTACACTGTTCATTTATCAATGCTGAATCTATGTTGTGGCATTCGTTTGTCACATCAAAAGAAACATTGGTATAAATTTGGTATGTAGTAAATTAAGATGATTTCTTAACCACTTCCATGTTACGTGAGGGAATGTGGCGCAGTGTGTTGGACATGTGATTACTGATCGTGAGATCATAGTTCAAATCCAACTCTCGCTGCATTGCTTATAACCATAGGCAAGAAACCTTACTTGCACTTGCCTCTCTCCACCTAGGTGTATAAATGGGTACCGGTTAGATCAAGACACAACTTTGCATTGATTACTAGCTGCATTTTTATGGGAGTATGTTTCGCTATATTCGCTATATAAAAATGAACTATTATTATAGTATTAATAATAATAATATTTATTCGGCATGTTATATCAAAGCACAATCTTGCCAGGAGCAAGCAATTATAGGAAGGCGTGAACAGAATTAACTCTTGCTTCAACGTTAACAATAATTTATATTAAACATATGAAATATATTTAATATCTTCCTGGCCCTTTATTATTTAATTATTATCATTTTTGGAGAGTTTACAGTTTGTTCTTTACACCTTGTCCATCCATTGATGGGTTTTTCCATCTCTACAGTAACTTATTGGATTTGATCGTGTAATATTGTTAAACAGTCATAAACAAATAAGACAATTGTTTCCCGTTTCACAGTGGTACTACGTATGAAAGAAACCAATAAATTTTGATTAAATTTAATTAAACTACAGAAATGTATATCATTCAATATATTCCTGCTGGTCCTTTTTTATTATCATCTTAGGAGAGTTTACAATATGTTCTTTACACCTTGCCCGTCCATGGATGAGTTTTTCCATCTCTAATTCATTGGTTTGATCATGTAATATATTTATAAAACAATTCATAAATAAACAAGATAATTCTTGTTTCCAGTACAGTAGGTACAAATGAAAGAAAGCCACTAAATGTTGATTAAATTTAATTAAACTATTTCTTAATCATTCTACAGTATTCCAATCATTCTAGTTTTTTATAAAAGATATAAAAGTATACCTTTATGGTTTTATTATTGATTCGTTTAATCCTAGATATATCTTTATTGTTCGACATTATGATAATTGTACAATATTATAATTTATAAAGTCCCTCAACAGACCAACAATATTAATGTTCATTTTACTGGGTGGTTATATAATACCTTTTTGAATATGCATTTTGACTATAAAGTCCCTAAATCAATATGTGGTTGTTATAAGTAGTTTAAATATAATGGTACTAAACCTACTGTGCAGAACTGGAATAGATGAATGCACACAGCATTTACAGATAGTAGAAAAATGTTTCATATAAGTCTGTTATTATCCTGGAAATAAGTCTTTTTTTTTTAATTATTAACAAGAAAATGTACAAAATGAAAACTGGCAACGGTCCATATAAGGGTAGGATTATTCATATTGTATCGTTGGAACAGAAGGACAGCAACAACGGCTGTAAGTTATAGAGTTTGTTTAAAAACCGTGATGGTTAATGTTTATGTTGGCTCTTCAATACCGGTAATAACTAGAACTGTACTTGTTTTTCATCATTGGATAATAAGATGGTTGTGTATAGTGTTATAATTTGTACATTTCTATTTGGATTAGTTTTAATTGTCTTAACAATGTGGGTTCAAATAACAACAATACTTGGTTCTTTTAATAAATGTAAGTTTTTCTCATTCTTTAGGCACAATTTAGACATTGTACAGTATACCCACTATGAAGAGAGTCACAAATAGTATTACCTGTAGGCCTACACTTATTTTGTGAAGATTATACAATAAAATTAAATGATTTCTATAACATGTTAAATGATTTAAGCTTTGAGAACATTTATGCTATATTTCATAAGTGGAAAATGATGATGTTACAGCAGTTTGCTGTTCTATATATGGTTCACCTGGACTCAGTCCCAAGCATATTGGTATTATGAATGTTTTATGAATACCTGTATACACATTGATGTGAAGATTATGTACAAAAATTGAATGATTTTTATAACATGAATGTTAAATGGTTCAAACATGGACCAATAAATCAAATTTATAGGTCCTTGGTTTAAAGCTTCAATCACATTGACAAAGATTTTATGCGTTTTTTTTATGAATGGAAAAGACAATGTTGTACCTACCTGTTGTTCTATCAGGCTCACCTGAATTCAATCCCAAACTCTGTCTAGACTGAGAGATTATCCCACAAAGAACCAAGATGGTACTTGTTAATTAAATTAACAGGTCCCTGTTATAACTGAGGGCGTGTGGCGCACTGTGTTAGACGTTGGACTACTGATCGTGAGACCGAGGTTTCGAATCCAACTCTCGCCGCATTGCTTGTATCTGTAGGCAAGACTTACGTTTGCCTCTCTCCACCCAGGTGTATAAATGGGTACCCGGTTAGATCAAGACACAACTTTGCGCTGATTACTAGCTGCATTATGGAAGTATGTTTCCATACGTGTTTGTTCCAAAAAATGACTGGGGTAATAATGTTCAGCACTCAGAGGTTTCATTACATTAGGCGCTATATAAATCCAGGCTATTATTATAACTGTTTATCAGTGCCAGTGTCTAGTATTATCAATGTATTTTATAATCCTATAGATAATCAAGATATTTTATATCTTCTCTCTTAAGCTCTGTCCACAGTATCAAACTACTGTATTTTGACCAAAAATGTGATGTGCTCAAATATGGTAGTGATATACCCAAATATGGTAGTGGTATCATCATGTACATATATGGGCACAACAAATTTTTGTTGTCACATAAAGTTTGATAGTATAAACAGAGCTTTAATCATTGACCTATACAGATATCATTTAAAAAAATCCTAGTTACCTGGTCAATGGTATCATAGGACAAATTGATTAATTTCATTTTTTTTTTCAGATGACTCAAGTGAGGAGCTCCCACCGACTGAAACAGAGAAAACTGACATCCAGCATTCAATGCGTAGTTTTAGCAACAAACTTGAAGACTTGAACACTTGTAATGACCTGATCGTCAAGCATGGTGCTGCCCTCCAGAGGGCTCTAAGTGACCTTGAATCGGTGCACGATTCCACAGAGCTTCCAACCAAAATTAAAGCTATCACAGAACGTGCTACTCTATTTAGAATCACCTCAAATGCTATGATAAATGTAAGTTTACAGATCTTATATATTGTTTGATGGTTTGCATGGCGAATTAAAATGTTGATATAAAGTTTGCGGTATACAGTACCATGTACAGTATAATGAGAAACTCAGCAGTTCTTTTCAGAACTATATATACAGTAGGTGGTGTACCGCAAACTTTAGGAAGTCAGCCAATAACCACCAGAACAACACCCACCATTATGGACTGTACCATTGTTAGAGTGTGGGGTGTATGACAATGTTAGGTGTTTCTTTCCTTTCCCACCTTCTCCCCTCCTTTCCCACCTACCTTTCCTATGTTCTCCAATCTCCTCCTTTCCCATCTTCCCTCCCCTCTTTTCCTACCTTCTCACCTCCCCTCATTTCCCACCTTCTTCCTATCCCCTCCTCTTTCTACCTCTACCTAACCACTGATAGGGTTGTAATGTTCGTGAACAAACCATAAAGTTTTCTTAATAATTGAAAAGCTTATAGGAAAGCTATTGTCCTTGTTTCATAAAAAAAAATGTACTAAATGTTAATGTGGACATTTTTTTTTAAACACGGAATTTGATATATTGTTGACAATGAATTGCTATAGAGTCGTAGGAAATGGAACAAAGAAACAAAGGCTGGGTCTACCTTCAACTTAATTGTTAATAGTTGTATTGAGTAACCTAATTAGCATATCTCTAATTGAAATAAAAGAGGTATTGTATTATGTAATAATATGGGAAAACATGAGCTTTTTTTTGAAAGAATGACTGTAGATTAATTGTGAGTGTAAAATAGCTAGGAAAAAATGGTAAGTGTTTCATAATATTGTAGTGTTTTTTATTCTAAAGAATGAGAGATTTTTTGTTTTGTTGAGAAAACAAGGAACTTATTACTGATTTTATTTCCATTTTCAAGCATGTACAGTATTCTCCATTGGGCATATATAGTACTTCATAATACTAGTGTTTATTAAGGAAGGCTTGGCCGGTGAAAGTATAAGGAAGTTCGCTTAAGCTCTGTCTATTTTCAAACTTTATGTTATATAAAACAAATGTGATGTGCCTATATATGGACATGATGCTGTCATATCACTACCATATTTGGGCACATCACCCTTTTTTTGTCAAACTTATTTGATAGGAATTTAATAGTGTAAACAGAGCTTTAGGAAATATCTTGTATCACAATTGATTCCTTCTGTTTTTCAATACATTTATTTATTTTTATCAAAATAAATGTTATGCTGTGTATTATGTTGATAGCAAAAGATTAAAGATTAATTTAGAATGACATACAGTAGTCTTCATTATCATGATCAGGAACAAGAATAGGAACAATGGCGCCCTCTATAGCAACACTGTAAATCACAATGACTTTAGCTCCGTTGCTTTATTGTTGAATTGTGAGAGAAATGTCTAATTAATGGCACAGTACAGATGAGTAAACGTAAATTAACATTGGATTTATGTAATTAAATGAAGGCTTTTTTTCTGTTAAGAAAACCTACAGTACATCATTCAAATTATGCACAAGAATTACAATGTTAAACCTATCTCCCTGATACACTTTGCAATGGGACAGTTTATAATATAATAGTTGATAATTTCACAGTACAAAACTAATAGTAATAGGTGTTGTGGGCTTTAAACATCTACTCTACAGTACCTGTGCGGTCTTGTGTGAAAAAGTTACCCCACCTCCCATCATCAGTGGTTGTAAAGGTCTGTAATAATACTTATGAACATGACATGATAAAATGAATAAATTTATACTTATAGCTAAATATAGCCCAGTGGCCTAGATGTCCAAGTTACGACAATTCCTGCTGCTGATTGCGTTTCCATTGATGAGTTTAAATTTAATCAGACAGTCTGCCTACTATATTAAGTGAAATCGTGGAGTATACTGTATGCGCCACTATATAAGGATGATAATTGACTTTAAGATTCAACCAATGATTATTATTAGGCTAAGGATAATTATCATGATAAGACATCTCTTAAAAAACAATAATTTGCATATTTACAAGAATATGCATGTTAAGAAATAATGTGTGCCAAGCTAAAATGTCGTCCTATATTTAAGATCTAGTAATAGCTTTCAAACAATACCGCAATATACACTAACACAGTATATTTTAAATTAATTTTTTCCACTTCTAATGGTTGACCTGTATTGCAGTATGTATCCAGTTCAAATTTACTCGCTCTATATTTGGATTAAAGTTGAATTTACAAGATGCCAACTTTTATTTTAACAGAAATTCAGAAGGTTAAAATAAAATGGATAATTCTATAATGTCTGTAGCATCAAGATAGAATATTTATGTAGTAAATTAATAAATTGAACAAATGTTGTCACGATCTTTTTCTTAAGTACTTATACTCATTTGGCATAATCAATCGGGACGTTGAGCTAGTTTTTTTAAGATCAGTTAACATATTTTAAGCATCCAGAACAAACAAACCTGCATTATGTAATGTTAATTTACGTTTTATTATTCGAATAAAAAAGTACTTAACAGATTTTCAGTTGAGCACAAAGGTTTCCGAATTGAATACCCCAAAAATATTAATTGAATATCGGTTTGAAACAACCAGATGCTAGTAGTTTCAAAAGAGAACTAAAGCCCTGTCTACACTATCAAACTAGTTTGACAAAGTGTGATGTGCACAAATATGGTAGTGATATTCCCAAATATGATAGTGATATGACATCATCATGCCCATATACTATATGGGCATATCATATTTTGTTGTCACATAATGTTTGATAGTGTAGACAGAGCTTAAGAAATTCAGCCAAATCAATTTTTGTAAAATTAATGAATGAATAGAGAAATACATTTTAGAATACATATCTTATCAATGGAGGATAATTTAAACTCTGTCTACACTATCAAACTATGTGACAACAAAATGTGAGGTGCCCATATATGGACATGATGATGTACAGTAAACCACTACCATATTTAAGCATATCACTACCATATTTGGGCACACACACTTTTTTGTGTCAAACTAGTTTAATAGTCTAGACAGCTTTAGTGAACTATCCATTCAAATTATCATCATATAAAATTAATATTTACTAAATGTAAGAAAGTCTTGAAGCTAAGCAGGTTAATTTTCAGTCACTAGTTTTTCTTCACACAGTTGAATGTTTTCTTAGTTTAGAGTTGTGCCACAAGGTTCATCATCCGGATGCAATTTGCTTTTATTATTTCTATTGATGATATTGATTTCTCGCAATAAGTATGATGATGATGATGCGGTTGGGCTCCAAATTCCGCGCATGTCTTAATGTACTTTAAAGCAAAAGCTAAGTGCCTGGAAAAACAGATTATTAAACAATACTGAGATTAATATAAGTTTCACTTCTTATACTGTTCACCTGGAATACAGTATTCTGTATATTAAGCTTTGTCTACACTATCAAACTTTATGTGTCAAAAAAATGTGATGTGCCCATATATGGACATGATGATGTTATATCACTACCATATTTAAGCATAGCACTACCATATATAGGCACATCAAACTATTGTAGTAGTATTTTTTTCCCCTTTCAAATGAAATACAGTACTGTAGAACTCATTAAGAGTATACAGTATTTATGAGTGGAGCTGTGGCTTGGTGGCTATGATGCTTGGCTACCAATCCAATCCTGGGTTCAAGTCCTGTCATATGTCAGGGTTTTTTTCTCATGACAATTTACAACTCCACTCCCAAAGACTTAATAATAAGTCTTTGTTTATGTAGAGCATCTTGTGTATAGTTTGTCTTGTGAAATTATTAAATAGTTTATCCATCCTGTAATTGGCGGGTTACTCGCTGTTGAATGAGAATAAAATAAAATAAAATAAAATTTGAAAAAATAAAATTATGTTCAGGGAAGACATCTATTAAGGGCACTCTTAATAGTGTCCTCTTAGTAGGACAGTACTGTATACTATATTATATTAACCTGACATACTCTGTACAGTACTAGTAGTACTATAGTACTTTTTTTCCCTTTCAAATAAAATACAGTAAAACTTCTATTAAGGGGACATGTTTGGGACCCGACATAGTGTCAATTTAATAAGTGTTTTCCCTGAACTGTTTGCTGTATATATATCAACCTGACACACACTAAGGTTGTCTCCTTAATAGGGATTCAGCTGTAGTTTTAAATCATATATTTCCTCTCGTTCATTACACAGGAAAATGTCCCATAAAAACTGTCCCAATGGATGGGTTTTACTGTATAAGAAATACAGGTTACTACTCCCAATAAAGTGAGAAACATTTTAAGAATTTCATGTTTCAATCTATTTTTCTACTTTAGTGTATTAGAGGATGTGAAAATGATACTGAAAAGTGATATTGAACCATTGTAATTTCTCAAAGATCATTCTGGAAAATTGATAAACTACCGAGATATTCAACAAAAAAATATTAATTAAATATTTATAGACATACGCCTACGGTATTTAGTAAAGATAAAAGATACAAGAAAAAATATTAATAAGTTAACCGGAACATCGATTCTTAAAAGTTTAATTGACGGTGAATTCATAAAGCCATAAACTCATTAGTATGCATAATTTTCTAACTGCAAAGATACAGTCTCTAAAAGCCCTAGTTATTGACGTAAAAACCCCTTCTTCAAAATAATCAATTAGTGAATGAAATTTGAAGACTATCCAAATGCACGAACTTTGACCCAAGTGTATTGATATATGCCCTCTAGAGGTAAGGAAACGAGAAATCCTTGTAAGTAATCAGGCAGTGAATATTGATTGGTTGGTTTATTTGTGTTCACATGATTCGTCTCTGATAGGTTCATTATAGATTTGTTCACACAGCTCAACCAAGTCTTCAATCCAATACATTCCTTTCATATCACAATGTGTTTATCTTAACTTTAATTTCCATGGAATTTTAACTTTTTATCAGTGCTCAATTTTTTTTACTAATTTTAGAAGATCGTATAACATTTGATTGGATTTTTTTCTTTTGTCATCATCAGGCGTGTAATGATTATTTGGAACTAGCGCAAACTCAAACGAAGAAGTGGCAAAGAACTTTAGTGTCGGAACGTGATCAACGTATACGCTTAGAGGAAACGCTAGAGCTACTCGCCAAACAACACAACTCGTTAGAACGAGCCTGCCGTAGCGATCGAGGACCAGATAGCCTTGGCACACAAGGTAGGATTTTAATTATTCTTATTTCCAGCACATTTACTACTACTTGTCACAGGAAACCAGACTAATTCTTGTATGAGAGGAGAAGTGCCCCCCTCCACCTCCACCTCTTCCAAGTTGAACTTATTCTAATATAAGGGGAGTAATGCCTCCTCCTTTCCCAAGTTAAAATAATTTGTGTATGAGGGGAGTACAGTAGTGCCCCAGGAAACAAAGAGAAACATAAAAAATATTAAGCTCTGAATAACCGCTTGAAAAGAAAAACCCACACCTCTGCAAGAGGAACGAATTCTTTGTAAATACTTCATTCTTTAAAGCTCTGCTTACACTATCAAACTAGTTTGACAAAAAAGTGTAATGTGCCCAAATACTGAATGGTGGTAGTGATATGAACAAATATGTTAGTGAAATGCACTAATATGATAGTGATATGACATCAAATAAGAGCAAATTTATCACATTTTTTTGTCACATAAAGTTTGATAGTGTAGACAGAGCTTTACAATAAATAACGATGCCAAGGATAACTCATAAAAGTCATCAATGGACCTTTTTCCAAATGGGTCCTCTTTTTATAAACACAGTATGTATATTTTTATCTGAAATATGTCAAAGCTGATGTCCAAAAGGTAAATGAAATGTTCATAGCACAATAGCAATTACAGTAAAGCTCTGTTTACACTATCAAACTTTATGTGACAAAAAAAATGTGATGTGCCCATATATGGACATGATGATATCACATCACTACCATATTTGGGCATATATTACTATACTACCATATTTGAGCACATTACACGTTTTTTATCAAACTAGTTTGATAGTGTAGACAGAGCTGAAGAAAGACGCAAAGCGTGTTGACCCTGTGCAGCAAAGTATGAAATTCCTTTTACCAAGGTCGCTTTAAAATGTGTTCGCTGACGTCATACGGTCTTCTACTAAACGTGATTAAATGATCGTACTGCTGATTGATATGTACAAAATACATTAACATAAACACATGTTATTTATTTTAAGAATATTTAACAGCCAAACATTTCAATTCTTCATAACTGTTACAAACAAACAAAATCTTTGTATGTTGAAGTTTGTAAATAAAAATATAGATACTTTACTTTATCTTTTGTCTGTAATATAATAAGTTTAGGCTCTCATTCATAATAGTATTTTAAATTAATATGGTAAAAAAACAAATTCCAGTTCCTAAAAGTATTACACAAATCAAAATTTAAAAAATTTTAAATGACAGTCTCGTGTCCCAAAATATGTCCACATTCCCAACATTAGTGTCCTATTCATTATGTTACAAACAAGTTTACTAAATGTATTTACCTTAAAGTTTACATACATTTATTTTGGTAATTTTATGTTTACATTCAAATACATAACTTGACTAAAATACAGTATCACTATCATCATATACAGGGAATAATTTCGCCAGTGTAGCATAGCAAAAAGCTATACAAAACAACCTTCTTGCTACACATTTCTACAATTGTGTAGCAAAAAATACTATAGAAAACTATGTTTCTCGACTCTCGACATCAGTTTTATTAGCAATATTGCTAAACGAAATTTTAAGATGAAATTTTTCCCTGATATATGTAATTTCAAAATGTTTTTCATAGTACTCAACTGTATATCTATAACTCTTTGTTTGATACAACACTTTTTAGTAGATAAATAACTAAATGACAGTGTAACTGTAAAAGAGTATGTTGTTATTGGAACTTTATCGTTTTCTTTTATAACATGTAAAATTATTAAGTAAATTTATGTGTTGCGCATTTGTACAGTGTGACCGTTACACACTACTAACCACATAGAATGTCTCATGAGTTTTCAATAAAGCTGGCATGCAAAACAAAACATGATGCTAATTTAAGACCGTTGTGGACTTCACGATATCAAAGATACAGAACTCTATTTTAATTTGAGTGTATGTAGTCGACTGGGTGAGATAAAAATAAGGCTTGCGTGGAGGAATACACACATGCTAATTTAAGATATCATAAATACAAAAAACGACTCTTTTTCAAATAAATGTATAGTATGTAGTTGACTGAGTGAGATCTAACTAAGGCTTGTGTGCAGAAAAAAACATGCTAACTTGAGACCGTATTATCATGGAATTTATTTTTCTGTGGTACTCTATGTACAGGTAGTCCTTACTGGTCAACTTGTACTGGTGGTCAATTGGTACTGGTCGGGAAGCTTGCATGAGAATGAAAAGGACAATCAATTCTTCCACTTGGTTTTGAGTTATTTTTAACTATCACTCTTTTCAACCTTCTTCCTAGTGCTGTTTCATCTCTTCTTCCTACTGCTGTTTCATCTCTTCTTCCTACTGCTGTTTCATCTCTTCTTCCTACTGCTGTTTCATCTCTTCTTCCTACTGCTGTTTCACTCTTCCTAGTTCTGTTACAGTACATCTCTTCTTCTTAGTGCTGTTTCATCTCTTCTTTCGAGTGCTGTTTTATCTCTTCTTCCTAGTTCTGTTATAGTACATCTCTTCTTCTTAGTGCTGTTTCATCTCTTCTTCCTAGTGCTGTTTCATCTCTTCATTTCATTCACCTACTGTATCAATTGAAATGATGAAAACAACTAATTTCATCAATTTGTTTTTAGTAATCACATATTGTTCTTATAACCGTAAGTGGAAAGGCAAGGGGGAGGGGTGGGAAACATCTACTATAACTATATAATTTACATACCAGGATCATTCTGGGATTTAATTATTGGTGTTAATTCGATTATAGTTTATCTCATTATAAGGTAGGCAGTTCAAATCTAGTTCATACGGTAGTTAGGTTAGTTGGCTAGAGGCTATTAAAATAAGCACCGTAAATGCAGTAAGCCTAACGTATTACGTGATCTAGATTTAGACGTTTCAAAATCGAAGAAAAATGTGGTCCGAGAATTGTATCTGGATAGTAATAATTAGCAGTATAAAATGATATTTACTTCTGTTGCAATGACCTATAAAGAACACTAAACTATTTAAACAGGTGTGTTCTAAGAATCGCTAAGATTGAGAGTGACAAATATTTGTTTGAACGTACACAAACGTAGTTGTAATATGTCAAAATAGATTTAGAGAATTCTAAAGCTTTGTCTTCACTATAAACTTTAATGTGACAAAAAAGTGTGATGTGGCCAAATACGGTAGTGATATGCTTAAATATGTAGTGATATGACATCATCATGCCCATATATGGGCACATCACATTTTTTTTGTCACATACAGCTTGATAGTGTATACATGTAGCATAAACTGCCACATGATAATAAATGTATAATTGAGAGAGTAAAGGGATATCGGACTAGCCTGTGAGAGGCATGGGTTCGAGACTTGTTTGTGCCATTGTCATTTAAGCTTTGTCTGCACTATCAAACTAGTTCGACAAAAAAAGTGTGATCGTCCAAATATGGTAGTGATATGCCCAAATAGGGTAGCGATATACTGTATGACATAAAGTTTGATATACATGTAGTGTAGACGGAGCTTATGGGGTATCGGACTAGCCTGTGAGAGGCATGAGTTCGAGACCTATTTGTGCCATTGCTTGTATTGTATCCTTAGGTAAGACACTTTATATTCTCTGATTGCATTGTCTACCAGTGTGCTTAATTATTTTCCTATAGTGGGCACTACAGTCTTGGTTAGCCAGTATAAAGTAAAAATATAAAAAATTGAATCAAAGAATTATATTGTGTTCTGTACTTAGCAGTATTGAAATTAACTTCTACTTACTGAGTACATTTAAGGTACAGTGTAACTTCTTTCACTTTCACAATTTGTTTTACTTTCCCTATTTTAAACTGTTAAGTGCTGCTTATCTCAATATACCAACAATATTTCAACACCTTATTAGGTCATTTGTAGCAATTAGATCATCTTTTAGGATGACCTGCATAAGTGTTAAAATATTGAATGCGTTGGTATTTGTTTGCACAACAGTATATAAATACTATAAATAACATTTGAATGTTGTTATTTTACGAATAACTTATTGTAAAAAAGCGTAAGAGAAATGTCTTGCTCAACATTCATGTATTAAATATTGATTATATGGCATGAAATCTTAATGTGTTACACAGTAAGTAATTCTGATATCGATTGGTACACGCTGTGCAGTCTGCCGTTAATTATGAGCCCCTTGGTTATATCCTCTATTACTATACTGTATAGCAGGGATTGGGAATTCAAGCATTTGCATTGATTGGCGGTGAGCCGACCACTGTCACCTGCAATCAAGTCCACTATACTGTGCTAAAGTCTAAGAAAATTCGCTTCCATTATTTATAAAAATGGTACTGTTTTACATAAGTGATGCGTATATACTTTTCAGAATTATATGTACTGTAGTTGAAATGGAGAAGACAGCAATATGCTATACACAGTACAGTAGAACCACTCCTTTGCTACACCTATATATTCAGGGGAAATCCTATCCCATCAGGAGACTTCTCTGTTACGAGAACATTTGTTGGTTCCTAAAAGTGTCCCATTAATGGGGGTTCACTGGTAATTAAAACAAGTGAAGTTAGTCAAATATAATAATAATATATCTTTAATTCAAAATTATAACATACGGTACAGTACTACTACTAAATCCTCATGAATATAAATCAGAGGTTTTCACTTTTTTTTTCTTAAATTCTTGAGGTTAATAATTATTATTTTTCTTCAGGGAATGAAGATAACAACATTTTTAAATTAAATAAAAGAATTAATAATCAGAATAATTAAATTAGCAATGTTTTAAACAAAAAAATCTATAAAATCAGAACATTAATTTCAATAATACAACATTACCATTTTGATTGAGTTTGCTTCTGAAATTGTTTTTGTCGAATGAATATGTTCTTGAATTGAAATTAAATTGATAATTATTACTGATAAGCTCTGTCTACACTATCACATTTTATGTGACAAAAAATGTGATGTGCCCATATATGGATATGATGATGTCATCACTACCATATTTGAGCATATCACTACCATATTTGGGCACATCACTACCATATTTGGGCACATCATACTTTTTGTTGTCAAACTAGTTTGATAGTGTAGACAGAGCTTAGGATTAGATACTAATAAAATCAGAAGCAGTCACACTTCTTCAGTCGATCCTGCTATAATTATACAGAAAGATTATTGAAATGTTCCTTATTTTATTGTAGTAATAAACTTAGATTTCTTACTCAGCTACTGTAAACAAACAGCTGATTCGAGCAATTTGAAATGTCATCAAATTTGTGTATACATATATTTCACACAGAGTGAAATAAAAAGAATATTCTGTGAATTGATTCATAGCACCAGGTTATTGATTACTCCGTGATCAATATTCGTAAGCACCAATCAATCTCGGTAACGGACGTCATCAAGGTTGCGTGAAACTATGCATGTGTCAATTTGTATAGATTACCTCTGTTTTTCCTCCTCTTTTGACCATAAATTTTCATTTATTTTTAAGCTTCATTTACTGTGCTAAAAGAAAAGTAATTATCATAAAATATTTTACGTAGTTTATTAAAACCTGACCATGTGTTCTTGTTTGAAGTGGATGTTCAAGGACAAAGGTAGTGCTGCTTTTTTTTTAGTATTTTAAAATATTTTTACATTTTAGTTAGAGTACTAGTAGGTATAAATGTCCATGAAGAAACAAGTTAGTTCTCCATGTTTAAACATAAAACTGATCTAAATTTATTCAGTCTTACTTACTTTTTTGATGATAAAATATCTTGATTCTGATGTAAACAGTAAACAGTACTAGTTATGTTTCGTATCTTTTAAAATTAAACTTGGCTATAAATATAGAAAATACTAATATATTCTGGCTACTAGATAATAATATTATCTTTCGATGTAGTATTGTATCTATTACCTAATAGAAGTTAAAAGCAATTTATAGTAATTCCATTTAACTATGGTATAAATAAAATAAGACATATCATGGGACTGTAAATTATGTTAAAATATATAAAAATATATAAATCCAAAGGCAAATTACTGAAAAAATGACAATGCTGTGGGTATCAGTGGTTAGATCTCAATGGAGATACAAAAAAAAAGTAAACACTGAAAAAATTACAATGCTATGGGTATCAGTGGCTGGATCTCAATGGAGATACAAAAAAAATAAGCACTGAAAAAATGACAATGCTATGATTATGGCTGGATCTCAATGGAGATAAAAATAAAATAAGCAAAAAGCTAAATCAAAACAAATTAAACCAGTTAGCAAAATTAGCAGAGCTTTCGGGCAACACTACTGTAGCCCCTCATCAGTGCAAGTGAGAATACTTGGACAAAAATTGAGAATATGAAGCAGACAAGCGCTGCCTGATATACAAAATTATAAAAAATGTAGCAATAAAAATAGGTTAAAAGGGTATAAAGATTGATTAGAAAGTACTAGTCAGTACTAGGAGGTTATAAAGAGATTTGTTGGGCATGCAGTGTGCAGGGGCATGATTTTTTAAGCGGGGTACATTATTATAATATTCTGTCAAAAATAGATATTTCAAAGTATAACCCTTCGATCTGCCCCTGTAGAGCACAGTACAGTACAGTACAGTACAGCACAGTACAGCACAGTACAGTAGAAGCTAGTTACTTCATTCACCAAGAAAATTAAGAGTTAATACACACTACATAATATGTATGATCTCGTAATATGATTAATACTTAATAGCATGTATATATTCTGCTCTTAAATGACCATTAAATGATCTATGAGGATATGAACAATTATATTGATGCGTTATACTGTGTTAATGTGAAATAAATGAGAGTAGAGTTATAAAGTTTATTAGCAGGGTTAATACGGTTGTTACATTCAATAAGTCTCTATTCTATGTCATTGTCAAGTGTCTAATGAAAAAAGTACAATCCCTTCTCCTTTCATTGTCATTTACTGCAGCATCACCATATTATCATTACTATACTAGATGATGATAATAATTAGACCATCATCATAATTTAATCACCATTTTATACATTATGATTTATTATAATTATTTTTTTCTCTTTTTAAAATGAAAGAAATAAATGTTTATTTAAATTAAATCAAAATAAAAAAAACGTAAAGCAGAAAGCATATTAAAATGATTTCCTAAAAACGAAGAAAAAATTATTTTATAAGTAATTTGAAAGTTTTGAAACCAAAATTACAGAATACAAATAAAAACTCTGCATTATGAATCATGCAGTAGTATTATTTTGAGAGGTCAAGTGAGGACATAGATGGCTTCCTTGTAATTGTGCCGTCTTGTTAATTAACCTACCTTTACAATAAATGCAATTTGTGTTATGTGTTATGTCCTAAAAATAGAGTTCTGATGTCACTCGAGGTTGGTGAAATAATTGTATGATACGAATTGACATTTAAAATAAAAAATACAGAAATCTTTCTTTTAATAATGAATGTTCTGACATCTTGTCTTTGTTAATAAATAAACTTAAGTTCTTCCAGTTGTTATTAAGTCTTATTTTAGTGGTTTAAAATTGTCTGTTTAATGTTTTGATTCGACTCCCTAAGCCTCAAATGAAACTTTGAAAGTTTATAAGCACAATCATTTGTAGTTTCTTGCAGTTTGATGTGTATAAAATAAATATTTAAACTTTAGAAAATGCTCTGCTACCAATCCAAGGGTTAAAGTCCTGTCATATGTTAGGATTTTTTCTAATGGCAAATTACAACTCCACTACCAAAGACTTGTAATAAGACATTGTTTATGTAGAGCATCTTATGTATATGTTTGTCTTGTGAATGGAATTGTGAATAATTTTGCTTATGGTTATTCTTAGCAATTTACCTAAATATATATATTTTTGTAAAAAAGCTATAATACCACTATTTTGTTAAGGATACATGAATAAACATTAAAAAAACTTTTATTTTCTTTCAGATCGTCCAGCTGGTGAGTTT
The DNA here is from genome assembly GCF_964355755.1 of Antedon mediterranea. Lineage (NCBI taxonomy): Eukaryota > Metazoa > Echinodermata > Crinoidea > Comatulida > Antedonidae > Antedon > Antedon mediterranea. The sequence goes on from NC_092672.1 coordinate 34,359,577, forward strand.
AGTGACGAAGACGATCCTGAGTTTTTTGATGCCGTTGAAGAAACACCAGCAGACAAATTCACAGTGTCACTCCCCAGAACAAGTGCTTTAAAATCTCACAGGTAAATAGTTAGAATTTGTGTTGACATCAGCCAAACTAAAGCTCTACTATCAAAGTAGTTTGACAAAATTGTGTGATGTATGGTAGTGGTATGCCCAAATATGGTAGTGATATGCCCAAATATGTTAGTGATATGACATCATCATGTCCATATATGGGCACATCACAATTTTTTTGCCACATAAAGTTTGATAGTTTAGACAGAACTTTAATGTAATTGCTATTGGGCTATGAACATTTCATTTACCTTTTGGACATCAGCTTTGACATATTTCAGATAAAAATATACATACTGTTTATAAAAAGAGGACACATTTGGAAAAAGGTCCATTGAGGACTTTTATGGGTTATCCTTGGCATCGTTATTTATTGTAAAGCTCTGTCTTTTTTGATCAAGACTCTTAAGGTATACAAGAGAATGAAGCAAATGGCTCTAAAATGTCAGAGCCCAACAAAGTGTTCCCTTTAATAAAGGGGTGTCCCCTGAATAAAAGTTGGCCATAGTGTTAAAGTCAAGTCAAGTCAAGTATCAATTATTATCATTTGTTTTAGAAAAAACATAGAAATTCTGTTTGCTCTGTTGGCGGAGCACAATATCCAACGGACACAACATGCACTCAAAACAAAAACATTACAAAAAAGTGTTTACATTATGTTTAAGGCTCTATATAGCTCCTGGAAAGCCTACATTTCCCCTTGTTTGTTTCACAGGAAAGTACCCTTTCCTGAAAAGGAGTGACCTCTGAACAGGAGTCTCCCATAGAGCGGTTCTATTGTAGTTATCAATTGTGTATTAGTAGTATTGAATACACAAAGCCATTGATCAGTTATAAAAAGTTAATTTTCATCCAGAGAGAATTAGACATGATTTTCATAGGCACACCCTAAAAATAACCTCCTTCTAAAATAACATACCTTTGTGTATTTTGTCATCAACTTTGTGCGTTTTGACACCAAATTAATTTGAGCTTATCTTTTATTTGTGCAGACGTCAAGGTAGTGAACACAGCTGTAACAGTATAGGAGGAGAGGCACGCATCAACGACGAGTACAGTAGTGATGAAGATAAGATGCCCGAAAGAGATGAGGCTAGTGTCATCTCGATCAAAGGGAACTTAGATAAAAGGGAAGAGGTAAAAAATACATTTTAAATACATACATTTTTTTCTTCATTCTTTCATTGACTACTATGGAGAAGATGGCTTCTGTTTTAAGTGTCTTGAGGCTTTTTTTTTTAAAGGTTATACCTCTACTGCACTTAGTAATACCTGTATACTAATAATAGTAATACAGTATAATTCATAATCTATCTATAGAATAGTAGTCTATAAAGCAGCTTTGTCTACACTATCAAACTAGATACCACAAAGCTACAGTGCCACTACAATTTCCATGTCTTGGCTGCATCTCTTAAAGAGATGATTGGGTAGCAAGATTTTTGATCTGATTATATTCTGATGACAAAAAAGTGTGATGTGCCCAGATATGGTAGTAATATGCCCAAATGTAGTAGTGATATGACATTATTGTGTCCATATATGTGCACATCACATTTTTTTGTCAAAAAAAGTTTGATAGTGTAGACAGAGCTTTAATTGCGCTTAATAACCTACAGTATAATCACTGTACATAATCTATTTTATATAACACCTATATAAATTCCTGTCATTTGATTGGACGAATGTGGGTCACATGGCGTGCAATAGTACGCACTATTCAACGATCGTTAAATAGTACTTTTTGAAACATTTTTGTGTACGAAAAAAAAACGTCTAGATGTTATATAAAACAAATAATGAATGTTTTGTATTCGTGTAATGGTACAAATAATGGCACTTGGTGAATGATGAAAAGTTATATCAACTCGGCTTTGCCTCGTTGATATAACCTTTCATCATTCACCTCGTGCCATTATTTGTACCATTGCACTCATAAACATTCATTATTTGTATAATAGTACCATAGAATAGTAGTTAGTCTATAGTATGCATTCAGATGAGAACAAAATCAAGTTTGGAAATTCAAAACGAACTACTGTATTTATTGTTTTATGTAGGACTCAACACTTATATCAGGACAGGGTCTTGCATTGAGTAAGAGACGAGCAACAATTCCAGAACGACCTAATCACAGTCTAAATCTATGGAGTATTATGAAAAATTGCATTGGCAAGGAATTATCCAAGATACCAATGCCGGTAAGTATGATTTGATAGGGCAAAAGGGAAGGAAAAAGTATAGAAGAGAAGTAATGGAAAAGGGAAGAATACAATAGGCTTTGTCTTTTTAAACTTGTAGGTGTGCTACAAATTGCACTCTTCAATACATTAGTGATTTCTTTACACTGTTGGATCTTGAATAAATAAATAAATAGTGTTGTGCTGTTTGTATTTTGGTGTATAGAAGTTTGCCAAATTTTACGTGTCTTGTAAATCACACTCCTCAAGGGCAGTTTAGGAGTGTGTTAGGTGAGTGATCGCACTCGATCACCTCAAAAGAAAAGACCTGATACAAGGAAGGAAAATTAGAGATAAATATTCTCACATTTTGATTCAGTGACCAAATAGTCAAAACATTGTTATTTCCTTCCATATCAATATACAGCAACAAGAACTCACACTTTTACTGATGAAGGGCTAGTGTTGCCCAAAAGCTCTGCTAATTTTTCTGGCTGTTTTACTTTATCGTTTTGATTTTGATTGTTTTATTTGATTTCATGATGTCTCAATTGAAATCCAGCCACTGATACCTAAAGCATTTCAGTAATTTTCTTTTCGATTGATATACTGTATAACACCTATATTCTCAGGTTGAACTTGAACCCACAACTTCCAGATCACTGGTCTGGTGTTCATACCTGCATGCGCTGATGGCTCAGGTATTATATACCTGTCGTGTTGTGGGAATAAATACAATTGATTGTATAGTGAATTTAGTCAAAATTAGTACAATACTTTTTTTTCTTTCAGGTGAATTTTAATGAGCCTCTCTCAATGTTACAAAGATTTGTGGAAGATTTAGAGTATGCAGATATCTTAGATAGAGCTGGAGAGTGTAAGACGACGGCAGAAGAATTAGCGCATATCGCTGCTTACACTACGTCAATGTATGCTGCTACGTCTTATCGTACATCTAAGCCATTCAATCCCCTGCTAGGAGAGACCTATGAATGTGATCGAACCAGTGATCTCGGATGGAGAGCGTTCACTGAACAAGTAAGTTTTTTTATATATGAGTATTCATGAAGTCCCTGAGCAAATAATGTGTAAGTTATTATAAGAAAGAAATTGCTAAAGAATGAAAAACCACTTCTTCTAACTCAGACTTCTTTAAAGCTCTTTCTACACTATCAAACTAGTTTGACAAAAAAGTGTTATGTGCCCAAATATGGTAGTTATGTACCCAAATATGGTAGTGATATGTCATCCTGTCCATATATGGGCACATCACATTTTTTTGGCATATAAAGTTTGATATTGTAGACAGAGCTTTATAATTGTTGCATCCATAAACAAATCTACTCTCTACTGCTTTGTTTTAAACCTAATCAAATACAAAAACGAGTAAAAATCACTTTTACAGCCTCTCAAGTTGTCGGCAGTCGGAATTATGCATGTTCTTGACGATCTTGACTTCCTATTATAAGCTTACTTGACCAATCGCTTGCCATTATACATTAGCTGCACTACAATTGAAGCCTGATTATTGGAAGGCTTAGAACACAAGACTCAATTAGATTATAATTCAATTATTCAATACACATAATTATTATTCATCAATCTCTATTTCTCTGAGTCGTGATCAGCATATTCCTTGTTCTTGCAAATTTAATCCTATCCCATTATTATTGTATATATAGTTTTTTGTTCAGAGTTACTGAGACACACCATTTACAAATGTAAAATGTATTTTATTGTTATGTTATAAGTACAAATGTATATATAGTGTAATATGATGTGTGAAATAAAACTGAAACTGTAATAGATATGATATGCAACACATATTATGAATAAAGTAGAAGCTATATTAAAGGGACACCTTTTGGAGTGTTAGTCCCCTTAATAAGGATGGTCATAGTGTTGTTGCTCGTTTCACAGGTAAATGTCCCCTGAATGTAGGGGTGTCCCAAAGGAGAGTTTCTACTATATGAGTCAAATTTTAATACAGTAATAATAAATATTAAGGTTGCTACTAGATATTTAATCATTTTATTAGATCATCAATAACAATATTAAGCTCTGTCTACAAAAAAAGTGTAATGTGTCCAAATATGGTATGCCCAAATTTGTAAACTAGTTTGATAGTGTAGACAAAGCCTAATAAAGTTTCTTGAGATTTTGTCAACAACTTTGAGACTATTTTACTTCATCTTAAGCTATGTTTCTTTCTTTTTCTGTAGGTTAGTCACCACCCCCCAGCCGCTGCAATGCATGCCGAGGGAAAACAATGGGAACTGTGGACGGACATCACAATTTCTAGTAAATTTCGAGGAAAGTATTTACAAATCTTTCCACAAGGAGTAACGCATCTAAGGTTTAAGAATTCTGGAAGTCATTACACATGGAGGAAAGTACCCCTCACTGTACATAATATAATTGTTGGAAAGCTCTGGGTGGACAATGTAAGTGTTGCAATGTTAATTGTCCCAGTAAACTTTTGGAAATCTGTTTTTCTAAAAAACTTAAAATTTTTGGCTAGTCTAGTTTACCTTATTGGCTAGCTCAACAGACAAGGTTGGCTAGCCCAAAGGACATTATTATTGGCTAGCTCAATGGACATTGTTGGCTAGCCCAATGGACATTATTGTTGGCTAGCCCAATGGACAAAATTGTTGACTAGCCTAATGGACAGAATTGTTGGCTAGCCCAATGGACATTGTTGGCTAGACCAATGTACATAATTGTTGACTAGCCCAATGTACATAATTGTTGACTAGCCCAATGTACATAATTGTTGACTAGCCCAATGTAGAATGTTGGCTATCCCAATGTACACTGTTGTTGGCTATCCCATAACCCAATGTATATTGTTATTACATATTGTATTGTAGTATTATATATTATGAACAATTAAACACCTTTTTTTAGGCTGGAGACTGTGAAATCGTTAATCACACAACAAAAGAAGTTTGTCGGATGACTTTCAAAGCCTATAGTTATTTCTCTAGGGACATACCAAGAAAGGTAGGTACTTAAACGGGTTTTACATACAAGTGAATTCCATCAGCTATTAATGAATTTCTTAACATTTATCTAAGCTAACTATGACTTTTAAACTTTAAGGTAACTGGTGTTGTAACCGACATCCATGGTACGGCTAAATATGTACTATCAGGAACTTGGGATAAGAAAATGGAGTGTGCTCAAGTTTTGAATATAACAATTGATAAATCCAGTAAAGACAAACCAGTGTATCAGACAGGACCATCCAAGTTACTTTGGACGAGGAGGCCATTACCGTAAGTGTACCGATATTGGGTTTTTTTATTTATACTGGTAACCTTTTCTGTCAAAGACTGGTCTTCCAGAGGGCCCAGTTATGATTAGTGGCTGTGTGTGTACTACTACACCAGGGTAACTCCCTACTCGTCTCGAAATGTGTACTAGGTTCTTTAAAGTGCACATGAGCTAGATATGTACACTGGACCTACGGTTTATAGTGCTAATCCGAGAAGACTTTTTCTGCTACCAGAACCATGGAGCGAGTGAGCCTCGAACCCTTACCGATGTTATGGCTACGTAATTACGTTTCCACTGTTCTGAACTGCCCTGCCACTCACTTGTTAGATAGATAGATAAGATAGAAACTGTGGCAAAAGACTGTAGCAAAAGAAGTTATACTTTCTATGTTGTGTATATCATTCTTTACAGACCTGGTTTAGAAAAAGTGTATTATTTCGGCGAGTTGACAATGACGTTGAATGAAATGGAAGATGGAGTCGCACCAACCGATAGTAGACGACGACCGGATCAGAGACTAATGGAGCAAGGCGAATGGGACGAGGCAAATAGAGAAAAGCTACGATTAGAAGAAAAGCAAAGAGCATCAAGACGCAAGAGAGAGGAAGAGGCTAAACAACATGCAGATGAAGGTAAGTAATTAGTCATGCATCAATAAACAAATAAAGCTTTTACTTTTCCCAGCTCAAAATGGATGTGGTAAACATACAAGGAGTCTATAGGATTTATTTAGTGTAGTTCACACTATGGACATACAACATATGAATATTCAATTAAACATCTATTTCAACAAAATTCAGCGAATATCAACATATTATATTATTTAATCTCGTGCATTTTAAAATTAAAGTTGAAGGTATATGTAAATTTACAAACAAACCAAAAATATCTATACACTAAACTGTCCCATCGTTTTGTGGAAAGTTGCTCAGTGACCCAACAAGCAGTGCTACAGTAATTAAATTCATTTTAATCTTGCAAATGTAAAGAATTATTGAAAGTACACTTTTTTTTATCAAGCTGCCGATAAATCCTTTTTTTCATACAGAGTATTTCTGTAAAACAAATAAATGTGTATAGAAGATTGCATTACAGAAATAATATAGTTTTAGAATCATTCACATTCCTAATTTTTCACAATTTTCCATCTGTTTCAGGCAAAGTTTATGAAGTATACAGACCAAAGTGGTTTAAACGTGAAATGGATGCATTTAGCAAGACAATGTCTTATAAATTTACAAACGAGTATTGGCTAAGAAAGAGAAATCAAGAATGGACAAGATGTGCTAATATCTTTTAAGGCTTAAGCTCTGTCTATACTATCAAACTAGATGTGCCCAAATATGGTAGTGATATACCTAAATATGGTAGTGATATGACATCATTGTGTTCATATATGAGCAAAACATAAAATTTGATAGTGTAGCAGAGACCTACACAGACTTCTTACCAAATATCAATGCAGTAACAAATATATGAACATGGAAATTAAAAGTAATACTGCCGCTTAATAAAGTGATAAAATCTATTTAAAAATATTATCAACTCTCTCAAAACTGGAGGACCATTGATTGTGACAACATTGATTTTTTTAAAGCTTCATCCAATTCGCAATTACTAAATCAAAATATTTTTGGGAGACTTTACATGAGTGTAGTGTTTAAAAATAGATATGTTCACACTAACTCATTTCTGATTCCGAAAAAAATGTATGTGTCACGTGAATCAGCACTCAGTGTGAACGCAGCTTTAAACAGAAAACCTAGTTCTTGCAACACAGACCAATACTTAATATTAATTTAAAATAAGTGCTTTCTATTCTTAAAAATTGCTGCAATCGGAAATAGCTCTTGATTTTCGATTTAGAACAACCAAATTATGTCATGTTGATTGCGGATATTGAGAAGTGTTTTCTCACCTCTCACCTCCGACACAGTTTTGATGATTTTACACATCGAATTGACCTGACCTAATTATAGGTCGTCGTAAATCAGAAGCTCCTTAATATCAGTGGGATGGAGTTGTCAGGTCAGGGTTCAGCCCTAGGGTCTCTGGTTTTGAGGGAGTGTACTTACATCAGTATACTTAAGCAGGTTTTCAGTCTTTAAATTCAAAGTATAATTTGCCTATTTATTTTAATGATATAGAATTTACAATTGTAAAAGAGATGTTAAGTGAATTAAGAAATGCAAAATGTTTGTTGTCCAAATGTTTATTGTGACAGTATTTCTTTTAGATTTATTTGATTAATGTCATTTTAATGTAAATAATCTTGAATTATGACGCATGTTCTCGATATGCAAGAACCGTGATACCAAGGCTGTAAAGATGTTCAGTGTCTATAGATATTAGTATATTATTTGTCTTTTTATTTTTTGAGAAAGACCTGAGTGAATGACCTCACGAGGTTGTGACATTGTGTGATGACCTCATTGAATTATATGCATTCAACTACTCTGTAAAAAGCTGCTCCTCCTATCAATTTTTGCACTTTGTTAGACTCCCTATGCTACCGGTTATATCAACTTGCCACTTTGTGTTAGACCCCCTAAGCTATTGAGTGGAAATACCCACGTTACCAAATGTGTATTCTTTCTTGATTTATTATTTTGCCGTTTTTAAGGTATTTATGTTATCTATAACCCCCTAGGCTACTGATATTAAGCTTTGCAATACTGTACTTTTATTATTATTGATCTCTCAGAGCTATTATATATTTTCAAAATATTCATTTAACAATGTACTATGAATTCTACCAATTAAATATAGTAATTTTTCCAAATATTAATGTATGATATTATTAGTTTCAAATTTAGTTTGTCCTCAAAGGGATTGTGAATTGTTTGGCTGAATAAGATTAATAAAAGGGGCTGACTTCCTCCCTTGAAAATTCATCATTATATTATACAAATATTTATTTGTCAGAATTCATACAATATACAGTAATATATTTATTGATTTCTAATTATTTGTGAATTAATATACAACTGTAATGAGTCATAATACACCTGAAGTAAATGTCCAATATAAAGTGGATAATATTTTGCATTTTATTTGCAGAAAGGAATATTTAAAGTATATTAAATTTGTCGTTTTCAGAAATCTAAGCATGTATTTACACTTACATGTTGACTGCGCCTCCTTGAGGATGATCAGATTCAAGAAATTTTATTGGTCCACTTAAAAATGGAAATTTGTTTTGCTTGACATAATTAAGACAATAAAACAACAATGAAAAATACAATACAATTTAAACATTGCATTCTGCATTGGAATGGTGGCCGTGAGTTAATGAAGATCTAACAATCGTCATTAAATCTCTTTACCATAATATCTTTTAAATAAATTATTTAAGACTAAATGAACATTCAGAATAATGAGATTGAAAAAATTCATCTCCTTCCCAAAATATTTTTGAAATCAAATTTTCGTTTTTCATGAAGGTGAAACAACGTTTATGTTTCACCTTCATGAAAAACGAAAATTTGATTTCAGAATAATGAGGCTATTATTATTAATGAGATTGGATGAATACAGACATTTTAATAAAATAAAAATATATTTCTAAATAGAACTTTTTAGATATGTAAAGGTATGCAAACTGAAAGTTCCTTTAGCATAATACTAGGCCTAATGTTCTTAGTGGTGATTGGGTTAGAAGAAACGAGGGGAAAGATTTAGTGGTGGAGATATGGTTTAGTGTTCTAGGAGTACAGCAATTTTTACGGGGTGGTCACTACAGTTTCAAAGGATTCGATAAATTCTATTTAAATTAGTATGTGTTATTGTACCATATGCAACATTACAACCCTCTGAACACTGGGTGTTCGCAGGACGCAGCTGGTCCCTTTTACCCAGGAAATGGGTATGATATGGTTCAATGTGTAATACATCAATATTGAACATCGTATGTGTGTGTAATAAAAACTCCCTATAGTGTGCAATTCATTTTTTTATTTTAAATATTTCATCCCTTATACAACGTGTCATATTCATCATCTGTCACTTTTTTAAATTGATGCGGCGATTCAAAATTAGTATTAAATACACTAATAATGATATTATAATAATATGTAGTTGTGCTTCAAAGCTCTTGAGAGTCTATAGATATATTCGATGAATTGTATTTGCAACATTGCTTCCAAATCCAGTTAAAGAAAGTGATGGGATGGGTGCAAGTAGCAAGAAATCAGACTTTCAAAAGAATTGTTTACATTAATGTCTTTCACATCTGTTGCGGCACAGTTCCAGTCCAGAGTCCAGTGCCAGCAAATCAAACGGCAATGTTCCTTTTTTGCAACGCTCCACACGGCTATGCGCCAGTCGATATAAAACCGAAGAATTGACGTTTGATTTGCCGGTGTTGAACCAGAACCGTGCCCTAACAGGTGTTAAGGCCCTTTAATGAATTAAATCAAGAAAAAAATGACTTTATATTTTCACCCAAAATTGGCATATTTAAATTAATTTTATAGCTCAACATCACGTGTAATGCAATACATTAATATTCTTGTCGTAAAGTAATATATTATGTACATTAAAAAAAAAAGCTTTAAATTACATGTAAATGTACTATAAGGCTTATTAATATATATATTAATGTTAGTTAATGTTAATCTTGGGGCCAACAAGACGCGTCTCTTAATAGGGTAAGTCTATTTCACTAGTTCAGTCACCAGAAAAGGTGGGCGTTTTCCCCAAAATATTTTTCAAGGCCCGGGGAAAAATATCAAAATAGGCCTACAGGGTGTACCGAAAGTACAATTAATAAATACTGTAGCTTTCATTCAGGGATGGTAGATGGTGATATATGCAATGCGTGTAGCCCTGTGTACTTCACCATTTTATTCGTTATCTGGACTGTGCAATTGGTCTTTTTAACATTGCCATGTACCACTTTAAATGAAAGCTTGTTATGCAACCGCAAGGACTGAAATGAGTACATAATTAAATTCATTTATAAATTTAAAAAGAATTTTGAAAATAATATAATAAATATTGTAGTATTTTATTTTTGAAATTGTGATGCCATGATCATTTTTGTTTTTGTGGACTTGAGCCCTTAATATCAGAATTGTTTCAATAAACTTGAGAACACATTGAATTTGTTTATTTTGTTAAAGGTTGTCAGATATACGATAAAGGAATTTTTGTGGTGATGATAATATAACGACATGATAATTAATGATAATTAAATAAAAGACAATTGACGATGAAATTTGGGTGGTGATATAAAATAATCAATTTTGTTTCTAACTTGAATAATGTAGTACTGTATGCCCTGGTTCATTTTAATAAATCTTTCTATATTTAATAATTTTTAATCCCTCCTCTTTCACCCTTTTTTCCCACTCCTCTTGAAAGAAAAAAAGTGGGGAAATATGGGGTGGGAGAAATTCACCCCTAAACCTTCCCCCTAAAAATAAAAAAAACTCCTCGTATCCAGCTCCAGACTGGTCTATAAAGTGGGTTATTTTAATACTGTACACTAAAAAACATTTGAATATGACTATGTGTTTTTAAATAATTGCAAAAACAGTGGTCGTATATAAAAGGCAGTGTTTTAGTGTAGCTCAACTATATTATTTTAGCATACAGTTTTAATATTATATCTGACACACTGTGGCAGTCATGTAACATTTTTACCGCGAAATTAATATAAACAAATAATGGTCTGTCCCGCGAAGTCTACTTGACGCATGCGCTTTTACAGTCATTTTTCACAATATGGACGTCGTGGTTCGCTCGCTGTACAATTTATCGCGCTAAACAGAAATGTCCAGGCTTAGAAGCTTAATCTAATAAAAGCTATATAACTCAAGTTTTTAAGAGACTGCTGTGGTTGTCAGCGGGGTTAGACTATTTGAAGCAATTAATACATGTAATGTGTATTTGGTAAAACTGAAGTTCGTCTTCTGTTCAAAGTAAATAATAAGGTAATGTATCCAATCCATTCATCTTCCCGTGGTCTTTTTCATCTCGTTTTACTTCTTGTGCAAGCTAGCTACTCTCTCTCTCTCTGCGGCCTTCGGTGGTTGAGAAGGCAGCATGGACGGCTCGATGGCCTGCTGTGGTTGGTATGATGTGATAGCCTGTCGCTGAGAGCCTACGGCTGGATCATACAATTTGGTTCAATGTTCATGGAACAAGCACATTTTCTTTTAATTTAAGCCTAACTAAATTATAAATAAAAAGCCTAACTAAATAAAAGCCCTAGCTACCTAGGACAAATAACAAGAGGTAGCCTAGGCCTACCCTACAGTACTGTTTGTGTGTCAAAATACATGCTATATTGTTGAGAGTTAGCCTAGGCCATTTGCCATGAAACTATAGATATCAGCTACACAGTAGATAGGCCTATTATGTACTGTAGTGTAGGATTCACGGAGAGCATGTGTACTAAATTATAATAAAAGCTTGGCCTAACTAAGAAAGTCTATAACAAATAAGCAATGCATAATGAATGCAGTTAACACGAATGTAGATTTAATGAAAGTGTGTTTGAAAAAAAAAATATTGAAGGAAGTATGGGCAACAATGACATCGTAAATTAGTTTGATGATTCATGCTGCTGTGCTGTACGCAAATATACTCCAGCGTTATTAGGTTCAGTAAAATTACAAAGAAAATATTTAGACATTTATTTCTCATTCAATTTTTTATGTTAAAAAGCTCAAGATTTTATAATTAATAGTTAAAATTAAAACTGCCGTAGTAGTACCGGGTACAGATATTTTTTAATCAAACATTAAAAAAAAAAAAATAATTAAAAAAACAAATTATCTTTTAACAAGTGACTTTCACAACAAAAGAATTAATAAATATGTTCATTGTGTGGTGATGTAATATTAATGTGTATTATGATAATTTTATTAAGCCAAATGTATGTTGAAATTGCAGATACTGTTATATGTTGTCGTATTTTAAGTGTCTATTTTTGATATTGAATTAATTTTGTCAATGTCATGTTGTGAACAATATATGAGACATTGAAACAAATTACTGTAGAAAAATAAAAAATACAATATTAATTCATTGAACTTCTTTTTAAACACTTTCTGTAGTACTACTAGTATAATGTTAGTAGTGTTTTTAAGTTTCTCCATGAAAGTTAAAGTACTGTAATTCATTCAGTATAATTTGTCGGTTAGAATGACGTCCGGAAGTTTCTGTTTTGACCTCTTAAAAAGAAAAGAGAAAAATCAAATAAATGTGGTTTGTTTGTAATTAGCTAATTTGTTGCTACTGTATACAGTACTGTAGGGTAGTTTAAGCAAGTCAATTTGAAGTTTAAAAAGTATTACATAAATGTTGATTGACTGTTTTTGAAAGCCATTTTAAAAATATTATTTAAGTATTTGAAAATCTAATCAAAGATAGCTCTTTTATAGATAAAATATCTTATTTGTAAAATGACATTTTTGTTGGTTTTAAGCTTTGTAAAAAAAAGCTAAAAACCAAAGAAAAATAACTGATTAAAAACCAGTTATTGTGTGGGTGTTTGAATGCCAAATTATAGATCATACTGTTCTTAGTTTCAGCTCAAAAGCATTCCAATTATTACTTGACCTTTGACCATGGATAGATATACATTCATTGTCAGTTTTCTGTGCTCTAAGAAACTGTACTGTACTTAAACTCATAAATTGATCATTTTACTTATAATAGGTTTTTTAAGCATGGTAAAATTCAGTACCTAAAAACACTGATATACTGAATTTACTTTCTACTTTATATTTAGTTACTCCGTGATCTTAATAGGTTGAATGACCTGGCATTTAGTTTAATAATTTGTCTGACCTTATGCAATTTTATTTTTTATATTAAAATTTAAATCGACAGCCACAATGCTGTAGTAATATAAACCAGAAGGTAATTATTGGCATCGACTAATATCACACGTTTCAGGCTATTTTTTAAAATAAAAAAATATATATTTCATATATAAAAGAAAATACAGTACATACAGTTATATGTTAGTTAATTGTTTATTGTACTAGTTTAGTTGTACAGTACTTGTGTTATTATTAGAAGAGTGATTTTGATACTTGCCAGAATCTCATTTTTTATGCTTTCTTTTCCCATGTTGCATAATACATAATACTCGTTCTATCAATACAACTATTGTCTTTCCCAGAGTGCTATTTTGAAGCAATATAATTCCATTTTTTTTAACCTCTAACCAAATTGTGTTATTTGTTTAAATTCAGATGACGGCTGTGCAATATGACTTGGATACGTCTGGTGGGTTAATGGAGGTAATATACTTTATTTATAAAAAATAAAAATGTTTGCGACGTTAGATTGTAAAACTACTACAGTACTACTGTACTGCTCTACTAAACTGTAATAAATTTAGCCTATAGGATTGTGATTACGCAGAGAAAAAAAAATGACTTGGTTTGTAGCTTTCTCATGAATATTTATTTAATCAAATTTGTCTGAGTAAAATACCAATAAGGTTCGAGGTCATCTTATTGTTAATAGTCTTTGATATCTTCAGAATAATTATCTAATTGAACTGAAGAATTGCATTTATGAGTTCTGTATAAGATGTTCCTCTGATCATTGTGTAATGTTTGTATTTTTTACTGTAACCTTTGGTTAAAGATATGTCTACACTATCAAACTTTGTGTGTCAAAAAATGTGATGTACAGTGTCCATTTATATTAATTAATATCACTACCATATTTGGGCATATCACTACCATATTTGGGCACATCACTACCATATTTGGGCACATCACTACCATATTTGGGCACATCACTACCATATTTGGGCACATCACTACCATATTTGGGCACATCATACTTTTTGTCAAATTAGTTTGATATTGTAGACAGAGCTTTAAAGATATGTTGGTTTGTTTATTTTAAAGAAATTTGTAAAATAAAAATAACAATTTCTTATTTTAGCAAATCCAAGCATTGATTGCTCCACCAGTTAGCGATGAACCACCGAAGAAACAACGTAGGATAGATCGTGATCGGCGGCGTACTGGGCGTGCAATGAACCGTGACACGTGTGATAGTTGCAGAGAAGGTGGCGATCTACTTTGTTGTGATCGGTGCCCGGCCGCTTTTCATTTGACCTGTTGGTAAGATCACTTTGGAATAAAATGATGGTTGCCAGATTATAATAGGTTTGAGAACGATGCACGTCCCGTTTGATATCTATTTTAATTCATATTGGAAACTAAATATACACACAACAACTCCCTATAGGAGTGTAGGGCACTGAGAATGAATATAAAGGAGAACCTAATAATGTAGCTCATTTTTTAAGTTGCAACATTATTTTCTTTAATTCAAAACATTGTGTATCGGCACTTTCACATAAAACAAACTACTGTACCAATGTGTATTTCATTGGAATTTAATAATAACAGTTTACAAACAAAGTAGATAGAAAATAATTTATTCATCAACATTCATTACTTAGTAATGTTCGTATGTCTGTCTATTCTCCCTATTATAACTCAATGCTTTATCAAGTGTTTATTATTTAAAACATTATTGTTAATTTTCGAGTACTGTATGTTAGTTTTCTTTAGAACAAGCTATGATTTTATTTGTGTTCATTTAAGTGACCAAATACAGTAGCCTATAAGTCATTAATACAAGATAATTTATTTAATTTGAATAATTTATTTTAATTACGTAATTACCAATCATGAATTGCATTCGTTTGATTTATAACCATAGTTAAATAATTCAATATTTAAATTAAATATTCATTATAATATATAAATTAATAATATTCATTGTTTTTTAGTATTCCATTATCATTAACTGTACAGTATTATTTGATTGATAACTATCAGTTGAATAATTCATATTATTAATTAACTATTCATTATACCGTATACATATTCATTATAGCATATAAATATTCATTGTTTTTCAATCCATTATCATTAACTGTACAGTAGTATAGTATTTGATTAATAACTATCAGTTGAATATTAACTATTCATTATACCGTATACATATTCATTATACCGTATACATATTCATTATACCGTATACATATTCATTATAGTATAAAGAGAATGTTAAAGAGTCGCTATCCAATCAAGTTTGAACAATACCATGAAAGCCCCAGTTGTCTAATGGTTAGGGCAACTGCATATCAAGCAGGTCCGAGTTTGAGTCTCGGTTGGGGCGACTTTTTCTCATTCTCACATATTTCCTCATCTTTATCGTTCAAATTAATTAATTAAATTTCAGTATATCACCGGGCGGTTTAGAATTAGTGTTCTTTGCCTACTGTGTTTATTCATTATAGTATATAAATATTCATTGTTTTTTCAATCCATTATCATTAACTGCACAGTATTCATTTGATTAATTCATATTATTAATTAACTATTCATTATACTGTATACATATTCATTATTTTATATAAATATTCATTTGTAATTTTTCAGTAATCCACCTTTAGAAGAAGATGACCTCCCACGAGGAGAATGGCTTTGTCATCAGTGCACTGTAGCCCCAATGGTGAGTAAATATATTCGAACAAATATCCCTTTCACTTGCTGAACTTTGACCCAATGTAATTGTGTAATTCATAGTAAATTCTCACATGTCAAATTTCAATACTTTAATAATTACTAATACTTAATATTATAATTTTAATTGTTTCCTATTAAAATATTTATGATTTATTATTGTTAAGGGAATAAAAATTGATTCTTTTTTGTTAAACAAATGTCGGTAATTTAAGATAATTTATCACCTATTGTTTAAGTAGTTGATATTGGTTTATTAAAGGGAATTTAAGAAAAATGAAAAACAAAAAGTTGTGGTTATATCTAAGGTACATCGAGTTGTTTTTAAATGAATCCAGGTGTCAAGTTGTTATTTTCCCGATGTAATTACCCGTTTCTATATTTAGTATATTTTGTTTTTTTTATTTTCTTTTTACCAAGAAAATATTATAAGTTCATATGGCTTACAGATGGGATGTTTCCATAGTAACATTATGACTCATTCAGTGATAGACTGTGAGGCTTAACATAGATGCTGGTGTCCAGGTTTTTAATAAATAAAGCTCGCATCACACTATCAAACTTTATGTGATGTGCCCATATATGGACACGATGGTGTCATATCGCTACGATATTTGGACATACTGTATGACTACCATATTGGACACATCACACTTTTTTGTCATCATAATATAATCAGATCAAAGGTTACTTGGTCATCTCTTTAAAAGATGCAGCCATGACATAACAATTTTAGAGGAGCTGTAGCTTGGTGGTTAACATGCTTGCCTTCCAATCCCAAGGTCCGGGGGTCAATCCTGACCTAGTGCCAGGGTTGTAACTCACAACTCTTTCAACTCCAGTCCATCAAATGAGACTTACAGTAAATTATAAGCATGATAAACTATTAAATTGTTTATCCATCCTGTAGTTGATATACTCGCTGTTGGATGCGTATGACATTTAACAATTTGTATATATTGTTATATTTTCAGGATCAATCTGGAAATTCATCAAAATCAGAGAAAGCTAAGATAGCAGCCTTAGGCCCAAACAAAGCTATAGTGAAACTTGTGCCTATGAGGCTAAACGATAGACTTAAGGCCCAGGGTAAAAACTGTGTAAGACTGGTTCAACTACAGGCCTACAAAGAGGCTAGGAAGGAACAGGAAGGGTATGAGAGACAGTTATCCGGAGACGCTGCCGTCCCTGCTAATTATGTATTCGAAGAGAATGACGATACGCTTCCAGAAGATTTTGTAAATCCGTTTGATATATTAGTGAAAGCTGCTGCTGTTCAAAATCCTAAACAATTTTCAGTGCCACCAGAGTTTATGACAAATGCTCCTTTACCAGGTAATCTTAAACAAATCAATCAAAATATATAATTGTTTCTTTTTTGTACAGATAACAATAAAGATGAAAAGTAACTCATTTTAAGTTCTGCTATTTTATATCTGAAAATGAAGTACTTAGAAATACATGCCATTATCTATAGCTCTTTCACATAGCCTAAACAATTTCGGAGTTTACCATACATTGGGTTAAATTTGCTATTTCCATGGTAAGCTTCTCGGTGTATAAACTTAGGGGTTTAATTAAAGAACTTAAATTTTCTAGTTTTCCACACTCTTTTATATTTATAATTATTTAATACAGGTATATCAGCAATTCTTTCAAGTCAAAAAAACTTTTATAATAAACTTATTCAAATCGTCGAAATATTATAAAAACTTTTATTTTTACCTTTAATGGTTAAACATATACATATATTTAAATGTTTTTTTCAAATATTTATGCAGGTTCAAGTCGTAGAAAGCGTAAAGAAGACACCGTCAAGAAAAAACCGTACGAATTGGAGAATGGTTTGGTACCACTTCCAGCTAAAGTGTGTTTTAAGTGTAAAAAGTATGTTCTTTTGTTAAGTATAGAGTACTGTATAACCCCTCCTACGCTAACGCTAAGGTCAAATAACCCCTCATACTGTATGTGTCATGAATAATTAGCGAACAATACATGTTTGTGTGCATTGTCCATGCTTCTAATGGCGATGATAATGGTGTTTATTAACTCTACGAACCACCCTACGCGTAGATAATTATCATAACATTACATTGTAGGCTACGAACAATACTTCGTAGGCTACGAACAATACTTCGTAGGCTACGTTTAAGAGAACAATGACCTACGATCTACCTGCGCGTAGGCTACGAAAGGTTACGCTTAGAAACGAAGCAGTATTTTCTTTCTGTACTGTATCCCCTAAGTAGGAGTGTCTGAATATTTGTAACCAAAAAGATGGTTTCTTCTGTATCTTTGTATGCTTTCTGATATTTTATAGTACATTCTCAAATCCCTATTAAACCTAAAGCTCAATGGGCATTTGCTTCTTTTTAATACTATATTAACATGACATGATTGTCTTTACGTAGGAGTTGCAGAGTAGCACCGCTTATTCAGTGTGATTACTGCCCTCTATTGTTTCATCAAGACTGTCTTGATCCGCCATTAACGATGATGCCAACGGGAAGATGGATGTGTCCCAACCATCCAGAAAATTATCTGGTAAAGCTCAGTCTACACTATCAAACTAGTTTGATGGGCCTAAATATGGTAGTGATATGGTCAAATATGGTAGTAATATGACATCATCATGTCCATATATGGGCACATCAGATGTTGTCACATAAAGTTTAATAGTGTAGACAAGCTTTATGAATAATTATTGTTTTATAAATAAGAAAAATATATCATATTTCCATCATAGAAATGTATGAAGTAAAATTATTAATTTTTTGTTGCCCTTTTGCTAGCCTGATTACTTTGGCCAGAGTTTTACACGACGGTGCAAGATTTACAACCAGTTCCATAGTCAAGTTCAACAAAATGCTGTCAAGATAAAGTTTCTGAATAAAATGCATAGCAGCTTTAAGCCGAACACAGGTATCCTAGTACCACAAAGAAAACAAATGAAGGCAAGTATTAAATAAATAGGTCTAGGGGGTCCTGATTGACAGCTTCAAGTCTACAAAAAACGTACCATCAGTGTTGTAGACAGACAAATGAAAGTCATTTGGTGGGAGCTTGATATGAATCGACCTTGAAGCCGATTTCCCACAAGGCGAATTTGTTCGCGCGAAACGAAGGCGTCGGCTAATACGCATGCATAGAGAAGGATTTCGAAAATATAAACATGAATACGCATGCGTACAAGCTGGCGCTTTCGATTCGCGCGAACAAATTCACCTAGTGGAAAATCGACTTTACAGAAGATGATAGTGTAACATTTAGACGCGTTGAGACTTTTTCACTGTAGAAATCATATTATAAATATTAATCAATTATATAGTATACTACTACATTACTATTATTGAATATTGAAAATGAATACAAATACACTTAGCATACAATTTTTTTTTCAATTATAGGTTCCAGAATCAATAAAAGCCCAATATGCAACTCCTCCGCATCTATTACCTAGGCCTGACCAGAAGCATCTTGCACAGCACACCTTGCCAGAAGGGAAAACACATTGTACTCCTGAAGAAGCAGAAGAGGTAAGCACTTTATTCTTTGAATGCCTTAAGCTGTCTACACTATCAAACATTATGAGATGTGGCCATATATGGACTTGATGATGTCATATCACTACCCTATTTGGGCACATCACACTTCTTTTGTCAAACTAGTTTGATAACGTAGACAGGGCTTTACAGACAAACCGGTACAATTCCAATCATATTCTTCCATATCTATAAGCATCCCAAGATAATTTGGAGTTTGCAATGATAACATTCTACTTCAAGGACCACTTCATTGAGCTATATTTGGACTGTAAAAGGAAGAGCATGCTGATGGAATGGCCTTTAGCACTAACACTAAAGCCCTGTCTACACTATCAAACTAGTTTGACAAAAAAAGTGTGATATGCCCAAATATGGTAGATGGTAGTGATATGACATCATCATGTCCATATATGGGCACATCACATTTTGTTGTCACATAAAGTTTGATAGTGTAGACAGAGCTTAACTGAATATAGAAATCGATGAGCATGCCTCTGTCTTTTTGATGGTCCAAATTTATTTGCTATGATCCAATCTACACTTCAATACAATAAAATTCATTTCAATATGTGACCCATGACCGAATAAATATGCTTTCTTTCTCAAATTTATAAAACTAATATAACAAACAAATATCTATCTATATATATATATATATATATATTTCTTGTAGTGGTTACGAAGTGTAGTATTACTTCAAAGCAGCATAGCAAGTTATATTGAAAAGAAAAAATTACCCAAGGATCGAATAAAACCAAAGATTATCACTGCATCCAGTCTGAATAAATCCGCCAATGCGAAAAACACTACGATTAAAGGCGTGAACCTTACAACAAACGCAGTGCATAACAATACTGTCACGTACAACGGACAAGATGAAAAAACGGGAATTAAACCTGAAACTATAGTAGTCAACCATACGAAAGTAAAATCGGTTTGCACCGAGAACGGAACAAGTTGCACGGAATTGCCAAACGGCATATTAAGTGCTAATAATAAGCAAGGGATAAAAGAACACGAGAACGTGATTAAAAGAAGCGGTGATATTTCTCCGAGCAGCTCAAGCGTAGCTTCCAAACAGACGAAACAATTATTCAATTTTAATGATACAAATAGGACTACAAGTGGGCTTAATTCAATTCATTTGAATAAAGGAAACGTAAATTCTGTGAAAGTTTTCCATCCTACAAACAAATATGTACGTGTCAGCACCTTGCCAGTAGGAGCATGTAAGGACATCATAACAAACAATAATTTGCCAAGTACAGCAACCATATCTGGTAAGTAACGGGGTTAAAGGTCACCTATATTTATCTTTATTATATAGTATTATATATCTTATTTATCACAAATCACTTAATTTCGATGATCCAAATATATCTGCTCTGATCAATCTTCACTTCATTTCTATAGAGTATCACGGTGCGTACGTCACGACGGTAGGTGGCGCTGCGTGGTTGCGTTCAGCCTGCTTAATAATTTTTAATAAAAACAAACTAAAATTTCAAAAGATCACTAAATATTTGTTTTTAATAAATCTATTTATTCTTCAACTACAGTTTAAGTTAAAAAAAATCAAGCTAAGATACATAATTTGATAGAAATACAGATCTTTACTGTTTATCAACATAGTAGCGTTGAACGCAGTTTTTGGTTGGCTAGCAACTATGCAGTGCCCTCTATCATTGTGACGTCACACCGTGATACTCTATACATACAGTACAATAAAATTAATTTCAATATGTGACCCTTGACCCAATAAATAATGGTACAAGATCCACAGTAGATGATGTCATCACACATATTTTATTTGTATATTATATAAGCTTTCCATAGGAACCGATTAATACACTATGAATTTGGTACCCTGTGTGAACTTGGCTGGTTAATACAATTTGATAATCTGTAATGGGTAAATAACGAAAACCTGATAAGAAAATAAAAACAAATAAGAAAAACAATCAGATATTCATAATCAGATATGCCCACACATTGTGGTCAAATATTTACCAAAGTAGGTTAAGAGCAGAAACATGACAAAATTTACTGTGTATGTGTTGTCTCTTGGGTAGAAACCATGAACTCAGAGGAAATCGTCATACTTTTAGGTCACAGACTAGAGCTAGTTGTGGAGCAGCTATGAGCGCTCACTAGCTAAACAGGGTGCCTGAAGCAATGCCCAGAGGAAAAAACAGGCATTCAAATAATGTCGAAAAAGGCTAAAAAAGCCCGGACAGAGTTGGAGGTTCCTAAACCAGGGGACCTTCTCAGGCCTTTATGTTACGCCACTGACTAAAGCATGTGTTCTTGATTATGATATCTAGAGTTAAACTGTACCAAATATGGAGAGACAACTAAATATAACTACTGTTTTACCAAATAAATAGTGGTGCATACATTAATGATTTTCTTTCATTGTTCTGCTATACTGCTGTAGAATATTGCAAGTGACTTTATTGTCATTAGCAAATCAAATGTGCTGTCGAATGTCTTTGTTAAATGTTCTCTTAAACCATCTGGGATTTGAAACATGAGTAATTTGCATACAGTATGTAGCATAACACATACAGACAAAGGATTTCATTACAGTACATGGTGTAAGGTGTAGATAATAGGTTTATTTACGCTACTGGGTCGTTGTGCAGCTGCAGTAGAAGGTCATCATTTCGGGGGACACCACTTTTATTGGTCAAGGTGTCCCCTTAATAGAGGTCCTACTGTAAACAACATTTTTAAAGATGTATTGTCCCTTGAAACACAAAAAATGAAGGTCAAAATATTCTAAATTTAAATTGGCCATATCAAAGTTACATTAAAGTTATTCACTTTAAGTCGAAAATTCGAGCCAAAAACAACAAGTTTACGTAATTAACAGGTAAATTAATTGGATTACATTTCGTCTGGAAAATCAAGCGAAAGTAAACAAAGATTTTAAACCACGAGTATGCATTATGCATAATGCTAATTAGCACTGTTTACAACTCCTCACGGTTGTGAAGGTGTTCTCACACAGATCGCAAGAAAGTTTTATGATTATGCATACAGAGTAGCCAAACAAGGCGGTTTCATTATGAGATATGTTTTGATCGAAAACTTTGACTGGAAGTCAAAGTTATTTGTTGAACAAAAAACCTCTGTATTTCGGTTAAATTATTTTTTTAAACTAATTTTAGGTGAAAGTTAATAACTATTTTAATACTTCAAAATGACCTACTTTTTTCCGAAATAATTATAATCCCACTTCTGGTCTAATCCCAATGAATCCCTACTGTATGTCTGATTTCACAAACATTTATATCCCTGGGTATAGTCCCAGTCTTTACTTTTTGTCTGGATGTACAGTAGGCCTAGCCAGTTCAGATGAGTTTTTACAAGAAATGCGGGTATAGTCCCATCCCCCAAAGTCAGCCCAATGTTGTGGTTTAGCAGGTGGGATTATACCAGAGAATATACAGCACTAGTACGAGACTTGTAAAAACAGAAGCCACACCCAAATTAAATTATTTATTTCCTTTTAAGCTTATCATCTATAGCATCTTATTTCCTTTTAAGCTTATCATCTATAGCATCTATGCCCATATATGGACAAGATATTTATTTTTTTTTTTTTTTATATGTGAACTTTATTCAATCAATCGTACATTTGTTATAATGGTAACCACAATAAGGTATAATATTACAGTAGATTTTTACAAACAAAAAAAACAAGACCAATATAAATATAAATTATAAAATATATACAATGATTATTTACAGTAATGATAAAAATAAAAATTAATTGTTTATATTGACTATTATTGGAAACAGAAGTTGAATAAATAAATATTGTCATATTTGGGCATATCACTACTATATTACTGTTTTTGTTGAATAGTTTGATAGTGTAGACAGAGCTTTACATATAATTAACAAGATGTGATGTGTTTTATTTGACAGGCAAATCAAATGCAATAGGTACAACAATAACAAAGGTAACGCCGGCATCGCTGAGTTCATCGCCAGCTATCGTTAATCTGAATGCGTCGTTACAATCATGTATTGATGGAAATACAGGTATATATCACTCAAACCACTTGTGGATTTTATATGACTAACAACAAAGAAATTTATAATATGGATAATTAACAGTCATTCCCAGAAATATGTTCAATAATTTTATGGAACAAAAATGTTCTGAGATTCATGGAAAAAAGTAAATTTTTATATCTTGCAACTAAGGTATGGAATAATCTACCAAACAATATGAAAAATTCAAATACAATTTATACCAATATCATTACAATTTATTTGTCTGTATCCACCAAATCAGTACTGTGATATTCACATAAAACAGTCATTCCAAGAAATATGTCGAATAATAATTTTATGGAACAAATTTGTTCTGAGATTTATGGAAAAAAGTTTTTTTTTTTTTTAATATCTTGCAACTTAAGGTATGGAATAATCTACCAAACAATATAAAAAATTCAATTTCAATGTTTTTACACAATTTATACCAATACCATTTAATTTATTTGTCTGTATCCACCAAATCAGTACGGTGGTATTCATATAAAAGACAACTAACAACAATACATTTATTTAACAGTACTGACAGTATACCAACTTTTATTTTGTTTCTTGCAGAGGTTGAATTAAGTAAACTAGATGACAAGTTGATTCAAATTTTAGCATTCCAAAGGTTACAGCAACTTCTACCCTCAAAGGTGTGTTAACCATTGTGTGTCTCTAGTGTGAAACCATGCTTAACTATTTAATGCATTTTAAAGAAATTTTTACAGTTTAAAGTTTTTATAATACACATTATTTGTCATTTATGTAGAACTCTGACGCCAGTAAGAAACCAACGACAAATACAGCTGCAGCTAGTACCGCAGATAGCACACCACCACCACCGGTCAAGATGACCATACCGGCACGAGCCACCATTGCTCCGGTCAACAATAAAACTAAAGCTGTAGCCATGCGCTATAGGTCATTTAGTATTGGTTCAGGTAGGCTTTCACTAAGCTTGTATTTATGGTTGCATATGTTGAATTATTATGAAAACGCATAATATAATATGTTATTATTTGCTATAGGGAGCATAGATAAAGTTTGGTTAGCTTATAGACAAAAATGAAGTGATGGATGTTACAGCAATGTTAGGCCATAATTACTGTTACCACAGATATTAATAGCCCTATTAATTAAAAAGAATTAATATGATTTAAAGCCAATTACTGTGTTTTTATCAAAAATTATATCTTTTATTATGTATATTTTTATACATTTTTAGAAATTCAACTTTTATAAATAGTTTCAGTTGATAGCATAACTGCAGTTGGTTGCCCTTCCAACGTCATTTGATTGCATTCTGCACCTGTTGCGGTTATCATAAAAAAATGGTTTTTTTTTTCTTCTTACAGGAAGTGACATGGATTTATGTTTACCAAGCTTTGGCAATTGTAACTATATGTCTGCAAAACATGCCTGTATATTTTACGATGAGGTTTGTGTTTTAATACTATTCATAAATTACAAATCGTAACAATTTATTACTTTATTTAAACAGCCTACTACAACAGTATAGAGTATAGCATTCAAATATATTGAATTTTATGAGTCTTTTAAAATCCAATAAATGTTTATTGTCATTTTTTATTTGTTATACAACATGAAAAAAAGTGTTGATGTTAGAATTTGGAGAATAAAAGGAAAAGAACAATTATTCTAAAAATAACTTAACTTGTATGAAAGTTAATCTGTGTTCTTGATAATGTTCTGATGCTGTAGCTTGGTGGTTAACATGCTTGCCTTCCAATCCCATAGTCCAGATTTCAATCCTGACCTAGTGCCAGGGTTGTAACTCACGACTCTAATTCTCAAATGAGACTTGTATATTATTATTATTATATTATTATATTTAATTCATCCTGTAATTGGCGAGTTACTAGCTGTTAGATGCGAAAGAAAAAATAAAAAATCTTAATCGATATTGGACGCATATGCAATTTTTTTAATAACTTTTATGAAAACAACAACAACCCAGTGTTGATCTGTGCCTCTGGATAAATAAAGTTGAACTTGAAAACATTAACATTACTTCTTTTCTTCGTTTTTTATAGTTAAGTCGACAATATGAACTACTTAATTATAGTGATCATGGAACGATGGTGGATAACGTCCTCTATTCGTGTGATTTCACCGAGAAAGCAACAACCTCATCAGAAACAGACAATCTTTTACAGTTTAACACCGTTAAAAAGGAACAAAAACCAGATGAGAAAAAACAAATGTTTAACATTAACAGTTCTTTCGATAAAGTCTGTAACTGCAAGACTAGCAAGTCAACGTTCGTAGGGGGTAATGGTGCTGGCTGGGAAGGAACGGCAATTCTTCACCACGGGAGCTGTATTCAAATCGGATGTTTGAAATTTCTGTTCAGCGTTACTGAGGCGGGTATGTTGTTGGACAAATCGGCCAATGAGAAGCAAAGTAGTTTTTTTCCGCTGCCTTCATGAGGGTTGAATAGGAACGCTGTTAATTTTGGCTGGATATATTGATTATGAATGGATTTCTAACTATTTAATGACAATACAGGGAAAGTTTCCCATCCAGAACTCAAATCTTACACCGTCTGTTTCTCCTCGATGAAGTTTTTCTGATGTCACTCCTTACAACCATGACATGTATTCATCAACTGAACATATATGTTTATCATATAAGCATGTTCACTCGTATTATTTTCATTTTCGTCTACAGTAAATTTAAAATTAAAAATGCGTAATATAGGTTGAAAAATATTTACCTTATTTTAACTTGATAATAAATGAATTGTCATCCTCATGTAGTATCCGTCCACCAACAGATAAAAAATAATTTGAAAAATGTATAAGTTGGCCTGGTTTGGAAATATCGGGGAATTTTCAATTTTCGGTGACCTACGAACAAATTAAGTCATTTTATTTTATTCAATCAAAAACCAACAGCGATAATTTCTGCCACTTTCAGGTAAAAGAGTGCGGACAGAACTTTGAACATAGTTCCCATCTACTTCACATAGTTTTGGTGGTTTCTTTTACCAGTCGCCGACCATCAATAACTAGGTCACCGTTTTTTGCAAATCAAAAACTCCCTAATAGATGTTTGTAAATATTCCAGCCTTTTGAACTACAGCAGGGTTTTCCGATTTTTATTTTATTTATTTTTTATTGTATCCCTTAATTAAACCTTAGAGAATCTAGACATCAAATGTAGTAATTTAAACACTTCAATTAGCCCAATGTAATTAAGAGTTAAGGTGTGTTATTTGGCATATACAAAATATCCTTGTTTTGAGAGAAGATGAATGATAAAACTGCTGGCAGTATTGTATTCATGATGGGCATTTAAAACATAAAGTGAAAAATGTGATGTGCCCATATGGACATGATGATGTCATGTCACTACCGTATTTGGGCATATCACTACCATATTTTGGCACATGACACTTTTTTGTCGAACTAGTTTGATAGTGTAGAGAGAGCTGAAGAGATTTTATTATTAATATTGTTGTTATTGTTACACCTGTATATGAACTGTGTATAAGCCCATGCTCAAGTATAATAACCCCACCCCTCAATCTAGGCTAAGCACACAAGACTTTGGTAGATTCCATTGTTAATGTAATGCAACTTTAATCCAACCCTATCAATTTTTCCATACAATACTCTGTCATATATGTATGGTACAGTATTATTATTATTATTTTGATATATAAAGTATTAATTATTGGTAATTCAGAATTATTTTCATATCAACTTTTCTCCTTTCCAAACCTCGAATAAAGATTTTAATAATTTCATCCAAATATTAAAATTGTTTTTATATGACTACACTACAATGTTCAAAATATTGTTATCCCCTTCAAAAAATGCATAAATTACTTTAAATTTGTAATTTAACTGACAATCTAAAAGCTATTGTATTATATTTATAATATTTATTGCTTTTTTCTTTTATGCTGTTTTGTTATTATGTCGTGTTTCAAAACTCCACTTCCATAATCTAAATTCTAGAGGGCAGCATTTCTACTCAAATATACTGTACATGTATATGGAATGTAAGGACTACAGTGTGCTACTTGAAGTAGCCTAGGCATTTAAAATCATTATTACAAATTTTATAAATTTGTAATTAAAAAAATGATAATTAAAATATTTGATTGCCAGCCTATCTATGTGTTGATTGTCTTTGTTTTTTTTTCTCTTAATAATTCGAGGATTACAGGAGTACTGTACAACAATACATCCAGCACAAGTTCTTGTACTAGAATACATCTTCATTATTATTTTGTGTACGATTTTGAGAACATAGGAATTGTTTAAATGTTCATAATAAATATGTAGAAATCATTTATAAACAAAAGGTTTAGGCCTAAAGATAGTGTTTGATGTTTCTTTCGTATAAATACTTTGAATGAAACACCATAATTAAAGGTGTCTGACAGACGCAATTTGATTGCAATTTTTCATTCAGTCATACATATTTTATTCAGTTATTTATAATAACTGGGGTCTGCACTTGAAGCAATACCTTGACTCATGAGAGCCCCTACAATACAAATATGCAAAATACATAAAAAGAAATACTGTATAAAACAGAAAAACAATAAAATAAGTCTGAAGAGCAGACAAACGTCTTTACTTAAAAACTAGATTTTCGTCAGGTCTAAAATTAATTATTGGTTTATTGTTAACATTCTTAGTGCTTTTGTTGTTTGCATTGACAAAATGGTGTTGTTAAAGGTTTGCCGTCCCGGGAAAGCTTAAGTAAGATTATGTCAATAAAGGTTTACAATGGGCCAGCGGGTGTCATTTCAATTGGGGTTTGTACAGTGCGCAACCAAGTACAATACCTTAGTCACGTTCTGTCAAATGTATATAAACGTAAAGAAAATACCAGTTGGCCTCACTTTTAGTGTACTTTGTGGAACCTTCCGGTACTGCAGTTATCATGGAGGGAGACGTGTCTGTTGTAGTAGGCTCTCCGCCTACGTTAGTTATCACCGATTCTTGCTTAGACGACAATACACCAACATCTCTAAATGTATCAAAACCATTCGCGAACTCACAACGTAGACACAGTTCTGTAGATTTAAAAGCTTTATTTGGAATAAAGGACACACAAACATTGACTGAAATTACGGATTGTAATGGGAACGGTGTTTCTGAAAATGATACCTTAGATTTTCTGGAACCTGCACCACGAGAACGACGACGAAGTTTTAGTGGATTTATACAGGAATTGTGTTCCCCAACTGAAGAAAATAAAAGATTAGATACAGAACCAGCTAAGGAACTACCTAAAGATACACCGTTTCTACACAAACAATATGAGTTTGAATCTATTGGCCCGCCGGACTCTACAAGCTTTCGTAGTTATAGAGACCGCAGCCAAAGTGTTGGAGAACTTACAAATCTTGGTGATCATATTGGCGGGAAGTTTAAACGTCTGTTCTCGAAGACGGAATCAGAACTTGACGTTACATCACCAGATCAAAATGGTCCTCCGGGTTTAATGAATCGTGGACAATCTTGTACTCTTCCGGCTGGACTTCGACGTCCAACTTATGAAGAGTCATGTGTTGATGACGACAGTAGCACACGGCGTTGGTCAGCCGTGCAGCCTGGTGCGTTGACATGGGGACGGCGCCGGGTCAGCCAGTTATTAGACTTTAATCTGAAATCGTTATTTACGCAAGAGAAGACCACAGATGGTGCCACAGAGAATTTACAGGAACAGGTTTGGGTTCAAGTCTTTGCTAGACAGTCAGGGGGGAAATGACAAAAAGCTTCCTACTTTTTAGGAGTTTTATCAGATAATCTATATTGTTTGACAACTCGTGTAACATGACCATAGTGCTGATTTTGCCATCCCCCCTCCCCCCAAACTGTAGAATTAAACAGATAACGTTTTGGAACGATAGTTATCTTATAGTCAGACGTCGCGCACGCGTCCCCAAAACAAGGAAAAACGTCTTTAAGTTTTATACACGGTCATAGATAGATTTAAAGTGTATAAGCCTTAAATAAACCAAGAATGTCGCATACTTTCGAATATAAATTCAACAGTCGATAATCATTGAATATTATAAACCTATTATAATTCAGATCAAATGGTCCTGCTTATTGAAATGATAGTGGTTTGAGGCCTTACGGAATTAAACGAGTTCCTCCATATTATACAAACAATTTAGGCCAACATTCAAATGTTGCATTCGATTTAAAAACGATTTCATTTTATATAAAAGTCAAATATTTTGACTGAATCCATTAACGATTGCCATTCAATTTGTTCGCGGTTTGTTATTTTATTCACGCACGTATTGTTTTCCTTTGTCCCGATTCAGTCAAGCTCATTCGACTTCTACTGAAAAACACGGATGACTCTCTATCGCAACTTAGTACGGTTCATTGCGGTTAATCTAGTTTTTATTGCTTTTTAATTTTTCTAGCAGTTCATACAATAATGAAAATCATATCATTTTACAACATTTGCGCGCCTACGCAGTTTTTTAAAAATATTTATTTATCATCAAAGACAGTTAGTAGACATAGGGAAATCAAAGTCCACAAATACTTTGATAAACATGAACAGAAGAATGAATACGATTAAAATAACTTGTAGTAAAGACAGTGTATTTTTTTAGGATAAATTAAATCTGCAGTATATTGTATTCGTTAATTTTCACAGTAGGCTTCCAATATTAATAGTACTTGTTTAAATGTTTTGTTTGTACGGTTTGTTATATTGAATTGCTTGAATGTAATAGTCTTCTCTGATTGGCCAATAGTACGTTCTTAAATTGACAGATGTTGACATACGTCACGCACTTGAGCTACCTCCAAAATTAAAAAAAGGATAATCATGAGTTGAAAAATTGAGCCCAAAAAGCAGCTAGTTTTAGTGTTTTATGTTATGTTTTAAAGATACTTAGATTGTATCCAATATTATAGGGAGAATGATGGAGTGACAGGGTAGTATGCACATTTGTTTATTTAATATTATGAAGTTCAATGTTGAACAAAAGAAAGATAGCCAAGGCCTGGCCTCGTCCACATGGGCCAAAGGCAAATACTAAGTCCCCGTATCAGCGGCTGACTGATCCGGGCTAAGTGTTTTCTGTCAGTAGGCCTAGCTATGTAGAAAAAGTGGAACTTGTGTAGCATACGTTTAATTGAAAGAACTTAGGCAACAATACACTAATATTTTCTTAATTAATTAGTTATAAAGACTAGGCTACCAGTAGTTTATTACCTCTACCGGTTTATTATTATTAATCTAATTTTGTTTTTTCCTCATTTGACACTACCACATTCACAGACTACAGTTTTTAATTTTTCCTCTGTGTTAATTGACTGCACGGGTGATATATAAGCTAGAGTCATTAATCTTTTTGTGATATGTACTTTAGCTTAGGCCTATATTGTGCTTAAGATCAAGCTTTAAGTAAACAACTCTCTTTTATTTACTTTTGATGTACATGATTATGAATCAATTTTGTGTACTTAAGATAGTGGAGTGGTGTTTTGTCCGTCTAAGCAAATTGTGTTCCATACATGCGGCACACTTGTTGGTACCTCCTTTTCAGGTTAAATTATGGCTGAGACTGAGAAAGCATCGTTTGACAATGACCAAATGAATGGTGGTGGTATTTCTGTGAGTAGTAATAGTAGCCTGGTTGGTACATGGATGTTATTTCAAGTCATACTGTTGAAATAGTTGGCACTATTGCACTAAACATTCAGTGAACAAGTTATTGAACTTTGATATGGGATTGAACTAAATATTTGTGTGTGGGTTGCTATTGTAAACGGGCCAACCTCTCGTTGTATAGAATAGAGTCAATGTCTATGTTTAGCAAAAACCAGGTTAAATAGTTTAAAAACTTTAACAAATATGTATTGTTGCTTCAAATTTATATTGGTTATTTCTGACAAATATAACCAGGGAAGAGTTAACTCTTCCCTGATATAACTAAGCTTGCTTCCGATGGTTTGGCTATTCCAGTAATACGTGCTTTAAGGTGTGTTAATAAGTTAACAACAACAACGACTTTTGTACCACATCACACAACAATAATAACTTTGTTTTTCCTTCTTCTTTGATTTTGACTTATAATTGAGTATGGTAGTAGTTGATTTTTTTTATTCTCCTGAGTTTGACTTATAATTGAATATTGTAGTTGACTTTGTTTCTTCTTTGGCTTTTGATTATAATTGAGAATGGTAATAGTTGATTTTTTTCTTTTCCTGAGTTTGACTTATAATTGAGTATGGTAGTTGATTTTATTTCTTCTTTGGCTTATAATTTAGTAGGGTAGTAGTTGATTTTTTTTATTCTCCTGAGTTTGACTTATAATTGAATATTGTAGTTGACTTTGTTTCTTCTTTGGCTTTTGATTATAATTGAGAATGGTAGTAGTTGATTTTTTTCTTCTGAGTTTGACTTATAATTGAGTATGGTAGTTGATTTTATTTCTTCTTTGGCTTATAATTTAGTAGGGTAGTAGTTGATTTTTTTTATTCTCCTGAGTTTGACTTATAATTGAATATTGTAGTTGACTTTGTTTCTTCTTTGGCTTTTGATTATAATTGAGAATGGTAGTAGTTGATTTTTTTCTTCTGAGTTTTGATTATAATTTAGTAGGGTAGTAGTTGATTTTTTTTCTTCTGAGTTTGACTCATAATTCTTTGCATATTGGAGTGTGTGACTCAAGAACTTCCGCTGGGTTTCGCCCCTTGTTTAAAAGATCCTATATGTTAGAACTTTTCATATTTGTTATTCTACACATGTAAATGTAATAAATATTTTTTGTCCAATTTTAAATGTAGGATGCGGCAGAAAATGAACAAGATAAAGAGACTGCAAATGAGGTTTGTAACGATGTTGAGGTTTGTGTTATTATTAATGTTTAATAATTAAAAATCTTGAAGTTGTCAAAATAGAGTAGGTTAATTAGTAGAACACTGAGTCAACTAGAACGCAAGTTTGGTTTTTACTTATCATTTGGTGCAATGGCATTCTTAAAACAAAAATCTGTATTCTCCTCTAGATACTTAAGTATGCTGCATCATCGTATAATCTTGATATCTTGGTGTTGGGTATTTCGTTAATTATTCTTCCCTTATATTCTGTCATATAAGACATAAAAATTTGGTTGAACCACATGTACAGTCATTTTTATTAAATTTACATACAGGTGGCTGCTAAAAGGGAAAGACCCTTTAAGAAGCCACTACTTAAAGATATATTGTCCCTCTGAAAAATATTTGTTGTTGTTGAATATGCCATTTTAATGTCACATAATAGTTAATCACTTTGAACAAACATTTGGTTGAAAAAAAAAATAATTACTTTAGAAAACAGTATTTCAAAGCAAAAAATAATTTAACTGTTTATCTTTTTATTTTATAAGTAAAATAATTTTCTGCAAAATGGCCTATTCAATGTCTGATTTTATAAATCTTTATTTTTCATGATTTTAGAGGACAATATATCTTTAAAGATTGAACTTTTCTTCACATCTGTACCTAATTTCTTTAATTTCTGGTTCTGGTACATTAATATTTCTTACTAAGTCTTCAACCTCTCCCTAACTATAGCTTACTAACCAGCAAAGCGTAGAAAGCTTAGCAAGCAATCGGGACGTCACGACAGAAAGCGCAAACCCTAACAATGTGAAACTGGAACAAACCTACGAAGCCGTATATGAAGATATTAATGAAACCATAGAAATTATCCGCAAAAAGGATAATGAGGAGGGGACACCTGATATAGAAGATGGTCAGGTGTCTACTGACCCTGAACATACCACCCCATCCCAACAACTTCCAAACAGGCTGGTGAGTTTTTGTTAAGATCATAAATGGTACAGTATTTACTTGTAATGCTTGGTTAAAATTCATACATATTGCACTTGCCTTGTAAGTACATGCTTAAAGATGCACATATAATTTTACAAAGGGAATTATTTGCACACACCATATAAAATCCTTTTATTTGCTTTTCTGAATTTTTTCCATTTAGTACAATTTTATTGTAATACTTATTTTGGCATTGGTAATCAAAGATCCATGGGAGCCAAACCTCTAATAAATGTTTTGAAATGTAACATAAAGTTTGGTGTATATCAAGTAAAATTTTGCCTAAAGCTCTGTCTACACAATCAAACTAGTTTAACAAAATAAACATGATGTGCCCACATATGGCAGTGATATTCCCAAATATGGTATTGATATGACATCATCATGTCTATATATGGGCACATCACATTTTTTGTCACATAAAGTTTGATAGTGTAGACAGAGCTTTAGTCATCATTTTTTTCTAAAAACGTATCAGTTGTCTCAAGATTTCTACATTCTGGATTATCCACGTATTAGTGTTGTTTGTTATCGCAGTAATACCTGTAAATACAACTGTTAACCTCTATACACACTTAAAACACCCACTTCAAAATACTTGTTTTTAAAAGAAAAAATTGATACATGTTCCCCACTATTAGAATTGTAAAATGACACCTTTACAATAGGAGCACACACTATACATTTGAAAAGTGACATGACCTCTTCATTTTGAATCATAATAGCTGCTTTAGTCTGTTTATTCTGCACCTTTTAAGCATTTCTAAAAGTGTTATTTTTAAAAGCAAGACTTGTGTTGAAATGTACTCATATTTCTTCAGCAGAATATAGAAATAATCAAAAATTACAATGCAAAAAAAACAATGATGTATTTTTTCGGCATAACAATATTCTTGGTATATAGTACCATACTGTATCTGTTTTCTTTATGGTGGATGGTTCCAAATTAACATTCTTGGTAATCTTACTGTATGGGGCTAAAGCGTGGTTCCCACTAGAATGCGACGTATTGACGCAAAGTACTGTATTGCGTAATCACAAGTGGGAACTGACGACGCAACATTGCTGCAAACATCGCAGGTTTGATTTCACGCAGGCAGGGGCAAACACAATTATTAGAAGGGCATTTGCTTACATTGCGTTGCTATTGGGAACCAAGCTTTAAAAGGTTACCAAATAAGATCTTGCTTAAATGGTCTATGCTTAAATAAACTTATGGGGCTTAAAAGGTTTTCATTTTCAAGCACAAACTTTAGATTGTCATTTGCACAGCTTTTGATCCCTTTAGAAAAGAAATCGATTTGCAGTTAGAAAACGGCAAAAAGAGGAGGAGAGGAAAAAACAAGTAAGTCTAGAGGGATAAATAATGAAGACAATTGTAACTTAGAATTTAGTTTATATTTTAGAACATAGAGATATATTTCTATGGTTAGAAATAATAACTAATGATAGAAGGAGCTGAAAGAGATTTGTATTAGTTTTAAGCTCTGTCTACATTATCAAACTTTATGTGACAACACAATGTGGTGTGCTCATATATGGACATGATAATTTCATATCACTACCATATTTAAGCACATCACACTTTTTTTGTCAAACTAGTTTGATAGTGTAGACAGAGCTTTAGTCAATTAATATAATAGGGTAATTAGTATAAAAAGCATACAGTAGAACATTCCCATAGGATATCTGGATTCAGGGGGAATTCCTGGGGATATCCCTATCTGCGAGACTTATCTATTCTGTTGACATCCTTATTTGGGAAACTTTTCCGGAGACATTGGGAGACTAATTTATTTAAGTGTACACCTCTACTATTTTGAGGATGCCTTATTTTGATGACTCATCTATTCAGTGGTCTCTTCTACATCCCTATTTAGGAGATTCACCTATTTGGGAGACTATCACATAGGTAATCAAGGGAACATAACATTTTGAACTGCCAACCTGTTTAAATTGTAATCCCATAGAGATATTATTTTAAAGGTGTAGACTTAAAGATTAGTCTCTCAATGTCTGCGAAAAAGGTTAATCCCTAAGATATGGTTCTACTGTTGTAGCTTACTGTATTGTATTGTAGTACAATAATGTATGTATGTATATGTATTTAGCTATGAGAAAGAATAATTAATTAAAGATAGCATTTATTTAAAAATAATATTTCTGGTTATTAGTATTTGTAGTATTGTATCAGTTGAATATCATTAATACACTAAATTTATGTTTTTTTAGAACAGATAATATGAATTATACTACAAGTAGTTAAATATTGTTTTGTTTTTAGTAATTCTAAAGCTCTACACTATCAAATGATGTGCCCAATTATGGTAGTGATATGCTTAAATATGGTAGTGATATGACATCATCATGTCCATATATGGGCACATCACATTGTTTTAACGTAAAGTTTGATAGTGTAGACAGAGCTTAACACTTTCATCTTTTGTTTTGCTTGTATGCACTTTCTACTGAAACATCTCATTTCTTAGAATTCATTTCTTGTCTGTTTTGCTTTGCATGTACTTTTATTTGTTTGCTGTGAACTCTTTTTAGATTATTTCTGAATCACTTAATACTGTTGTTGAATTTGGCATTATAACTAAGGTTAGTAATAGTATTACTGTGGGGTTTTTGTAACAGTAAAATTCCTTTATGTACAGTACACTAAAAATTATGATAAAAATTGTGATTATGATTTTAATTAAATGATAACGTTCTATCATTTAATGGTTAAAATTACTCCTCCCCATCCCAGCAAACCTCTTTTTTAAATACCTTAACTACTGCATAAAGGGTCTTTCACACCTGTTCCGGCACTGTTCCGCTCCGGTGCCCGGTAAATCAAAATGAACGTCAATGTTTGTTTTCGCGCAGCTACGTGCATATCGATTGGCGCATAGCCAAATGGAGAGCTGTGAAAATGTATGTACTTTTTATTGTAATGTTTTTAGGATGAATTTGTTGAATTCTACAATCAAGTTGTGCGAACATTACTTCACCCTCTTGGCAAGTTCAACTGCTCAGAGATCAGTCCCTTGGAACTTATTTCTCATCTTCAGAAGGTACCTTTTTTATTTATATAATAATATAATAAATATAATATTATATTAATAATATAAAAGTGCTATTTACTAATGTCTCACAGCGCTAAAAGACCAACAAGAATTATTAAAAAAGGTGAGATTTTAGAAGTGACTTGAATGGCTTAAGAGATTTACATTGACAGATATGGAGTGGAAGCTGGTTCCAAACTAGTGGCACTTGTGCAAACAAATTGTTTGGAGTAAGATTTACAATGTGTTATATAAATGTCTATCTATTGAACTGCTTATTAACAATCTCTATGTTATAAATAATTCTTCTTAGATTCTTGATGTGGACCAGGCACTTCATAGTAGTTTGATTAAAGACCAAGTCAATAAATTGGCAAGTATATTTCAATATTATAGCAGAACGAAAGAACTAAAATGGTCAAACATAATAAGGAAGAGAAAATACAAATGGACCGGACATATGCTAAGGCTTCCGATGGACACTCCAGCCAAATTGGCGTTGACAGAATCCATTTGAAAAGTTAAAAGACCAGTTGGGAGACCAAAAACTACCTGGATAGGAAACATAAATAAAGAACTCAAAAAAGCAAATAATAATAATGACAGACCATCAGACCACCGAAAGAGAGTGATGGAAACAATTAGCATATGCAATGTCTACCCAAGACGAATAGCGTAACGGATGATGATGATGATGATGATGATGATAATATGAGTAGCTCTCTAATAAAGACCCCTTCGAAATAGTCACTTGAATCCATCTAATTATAGCCAACCAACCCGGAGTAAAAATGTGATTCTTTTTAAAGACCAAAACATGATTTGATGGATTCCTGTAAAGTTTGTATTCATGGAAAAAGTAGGATTTTAGTTTACCTGAGAAATACTATATGTTTTCAATGTATTTACAGTAATATAAAGTACACGTTATGTCAGAGTAGGCCAAATATTTGACCAATTATGAATTTTGTTTAGTTATGTTATAGATTTAATTGTATACCTCATTTCAATGATTTATCATTTGTTTTTATTTCTGTTACAGCCAGAAAAAGTAGTTCTCAAGTTGCGAGTAGTTGAAGCCAAAGATCTTAAGCCTATGGATTCCAATGGTATATATATGTTTGAATGTATTAAGCTCTGTCTACACTATCAAACTGTGCCCATATTATGGACATGATGATGTCATATCACTACTATATTTGGGCATATTACTACCATATTTTGGCACATCACACTTATTTGGTCAAATTAGTTTGATAGTGTAGACAGAGATTAAAAGGGTGTGCAGTTGTTTGGTAGCAGAATGTTTTGAGTCTACAAAGTATGTAATATGGCGAATATTATTATAACTAAATTTTTCATATTTTTGTTTTCTGTTTAGGCCTGAGTGATCCGTACTTTATCATCTCGCTTGGTAGTAAGTCAGCTTCTAAGAGTGGTACATTGGAACGAAAGCTAAACACCAGTTCATCAACACCACATTTAGAGAGGAAAGCATTTAACAGTCTTGAAACCGAAACCTCTTCTCTTGACCAATCAAAAGAAGGCAGTGTCGATGATGGCTCAACCGACAAAAAGGAAAAAAAGAAAAACAAAACAATGGATCGCATCAAAAGTTTAGGTAAAGCTGATTTTCGGGCAGCTGTATCTTCCCAGAATGATGAGGACAAAGTTGAAGATGTTGGATCTGATGGAAGCGAATCAAAGAAAGATGAAAATACTAACGATACTGGAGAGACACGTAAAAACAAGAAACCGAAAAAAATAGGGCGTACTAAAAGTTCCAGTAAAACAGATAAAATTACAACACTAGCTGATGCTAACGGCGATGCGGAAAATTCCGATGATAATTCCGAAATTA
This sequence comes from Antedon mediterranea, assembly GCF_964355755.1. Lineage (NCBI taxonomy): Eukaryota > Metazoa > Echinodermata > Crinoidea > Comatulida > Antedonidae > Antedon > Antedon mediterranea. Next base: position 34,397,997 of record NC_092672.1, read on the forward strand.
AGAAAAACAAGAAACAGAAGAAACTTATGCGCAATAAAAGTAGTGGCAAAGGTGACAATGTGGGCAAGCCCACGTCGATAGAGGGAGACACAGAGGATCAGCAAATTTACAGGACAACAGTTGCGAAGGAAACACTGCATCCTATTTGGAATGAAGTATTCCAAATGTAAGTTATATTCAATTCAATTTTATTTTTACAATACACAATAACATACAGGATAATAAATACAATGAAGTAATCATGTGGGGTGAGGGTCATATAAATCAGAAAGACTTGAAGTTTGACCCACCCCAAGATAACATTAAATACGAATACGAAATAAAAAATAATAATAAATAAAGCAGAATTCCTATTAAGACGCATTTTAGAGACCTATCAAAGAGCCCCTCTGAATAGGGTTGTCCCCTGAATTAGCCACAATTGTGTAAAACATGTTGCAGAAAAGTCTCCCTTTAATAGAAGTGTCCCTTTAATAGAAGTGTCCCTTTAATAGAAGTGTTCCCTTAATAGAAGTGTCCCTTTAATAGAAGTGTTCCCTTAATAGAAGTGTCCCATCTGAATTAGGAGTGTTGTACTGTATAGTTAGAATCTTCACCTTTTAAAAAAATTTAATTTAATTTAATTTTAATTTACAAAGTAAAAAAGAGTGTACAGTAAAAGAGTCAGTAGGCCTACAGTATTCTACATTTTGGATGATATTTTAATTATACATTTTTGTCATTTAGTGAAGTGACAAATGCTGAAGATCAACAGCTCCAAATGTTCCTATGGGATTGGGATGAGGAGGGTTCCTTGTGGAATGTCACCAAATCACTCGACCGCAAACATAAATTGGCCGGAGTACAAACGTAAGTTCTCTCACCTCCTTTAAAACCTTGATAGCTAGATGAACATGAGAGCTACAGCTTTATCATCATGAAATATAAACATAAAGTCATCACTGTAAAGTTTTAAAAAATTATAAAGCTAGAGGTACACAAGAGCTACAGCTGACATGGCAAGCAGGTTGTGTTAATTCCTGGCACACATGACATAGCATACCAGGTTAAAGCGCTGTCTACACTATTAAACTAATTTGAAAAAAGAGTTGATGTGCCTAAATATGGTAGTGATGTGCCTAAATATGGTAGCGATATGACATCATCAAGTCCATATATAGGCACATCACATTTTTTTTGTCGCATAAAGTTAGATAGTGTAGACAGAGCTAAACGGTCAAACATTGACAGTATTTTCAACAATTTTGGTGCATTTCTACTTTTTCTGAAGTTCCATATTTTATAAAGTAAAGTATTTTTTAAAGTAATTATGACGGTTTTGAAAACTTGTTTTTGTTGTTAATTAGAATAATTATATACATTGTCATCCTCGTTACAGAATCACTACACTGCTTCTAGGATGACACATATCATCACAAACTTCAGACACAATATAATGTCATCATTCATTAATGCAACCCACGCTTAATACAACTATATTGTATTCGGATTCCTTCCTCTCAGAGGCCACTGTTTCTCATTAAACCCCGTATTAAAACCTTTATATTGCAATGATTACAGAATTTTTCGCCACATGAAACAAACCATGGAGCACGGAAAGAGCATGGACGATTTTATGGGACAGCTTTCTGTTTCGCTGAGCGACATCTCCGCATCATCACGAATCGATGAGTGGTATAAGATAAAAAAACACAGTAAAGGCTGTGGACAGTGTCATCTACAACTGCAGTTTATAATGAAGTCGGTATGTATGCATTTTGGGTGTTTTCTAAGCCCAGTCTTTGTCATTTAGTTGATGTTAAGGTAAACATAACTAGTTTAATTAGTCTGCAAAGAAAATGTGCAATATTAAATGATAATAATTAAATATATATTGTCCCCCTGAAAAAATAATTTTTACAATTTTTTGTGTTGAATATGCCATTTTGATGTCACATAATAGACTTTGACCAAAAATTGGATTGGAAAAAAAAATTATTACTGACAAAAAATGGTATTTAAAGCAAAAAAAATAGTCATGGTTTTTTGGTTGAATTTAACTGTTTATTTTGTCTTTTTTGAAAGTGAAAACATTTTTTTACATTTGTTTTCTACAGAAGTGATTACCTTTATAAAAAATACAAAATGGCCTATTCAAAGTCTTTTTTTATTAATCATTTTTCATGTTTTTGGGGACAAGATATCTTTAATAGTAATAAACTTGATTTCAGTATATAAAAATATATACAAAAACAAAAATAAATCAAATTTTATATCAAGGCATCATTAAAATAATCATTCATAATCCTTCAAATCTTTAAAAATTAAATATTAAATAACAGTTGTTCGAAAAACAAATTATTCGTCATTCAAAAAGGTTTCTTTTATTTGGTAATTGTTTCAACACAACACAACTACATTGAATTCATTAATTATTCAAAAAATTCAATCAATTTCACAAAATTCTATGTGATCCTTTTTTTTTAGGAGGATGAAGACAACACAGTCAGCCATGTTGTTATGTATTACAAACTATCTAAGGCTATTCACAAGTATGAAGGAAAACTTGCACTGAAGGTACAAAATATGTATACTAGACAGTGACGTAATGCAGATGCCTAAGGCCCCTGGTTTAGGTACCCAAAGTGGCCCTCTAATGCTAGAAGCCTTGGGTGTTTTTAGCCCTTTTTGACATATTGTGATGCATTTTTTCCCACCTGGCGTTGCGGCTCAGGTGCCCGTTATAAGCTCCGGGGCCCCTGGGTTTAGCCAGTAAGCACTCATAGCTGTTATTACCCCACTAATGCTAGAAATCATTTATTAAGTGTTGATCAGAGAAGATATTTCTATTTAGCTAAATATTTGTTTAAAAAATCTCATCTTAACTATGATATATGATATTTGTGTAAAATATCTCATATAGAAATGAATATATTATTTGTTTATTATTTCAGAATGGTAGTTGGGATGGTGTTATGAGTGAAAAAAGTAAACTCATTTTGGCGTTGTATGCCGTTCAACGTGGTCTTACCCAATTGGCAGCTCTAAACATGTAAATATATCATTTTTTTTATTTTTTTTATTATTACCTTTACTGTTGGTGTATAAAATGTTGCAATATCACTACCATATATCATTTGGTATAATCCTACCCTCCTAGAACACAAAATTAGGCCGACTTTGGGGACTACTGTATACCCGAGGATATGCCTGTTTGTGGCAATTAGATAAAAAGTTGGGAGTGGGATTAGACCTGAAGTGATATTATACCCGAAGATTTACGTTATATAATAACTGATTTCTGTTTTAATAACTCCAGAGATCTTGCGGCACTTCTTGATTTCTACTTGGAAGCAAACACTAATTCTAAAGACTCACCAGAAGAAGATCAAGCAACCAGATCCAGCATAGTGGATGAGCATGCCATCCTTGAAGCCACGCTGTCCATACATGCCGAGAAGCTAGCTATGTCAAGTCTTGCCATATATGGTCAGGCATTGAAAAGTAGCGATGATGACATGGCATTTCATCGTGGTATTCAGGCTCCTGATGTAAGAATTAAAATCATCGTTCTCCTTATTTGATTAAAAATGTTCATCTTGTTTTTAGATATTTTTACAGGGGTTCTCCAGAATCATGTGGAAAGATCACATCATGATTATAGATCAATTTATTAAGAAGAACAACAAAGGGAGAACACAATTAATTTCTACAGTAAATCTGCACAAAAAATTAAATATATAGATAAAAAAAAAATATATTAGATAAAATCCACATTTAGTCACCTACTGTACCACACCCCCTGGCTATGCTACTCACACCACCAACAACGTATTATATATCAAAAATATAAAAAATTTGTCATGTATATTATAAGGAAGCCTAGTTAAACTAAAGGAGTGATAAATGTATATTATATGAGTTAATATTTTTCCCCTGCGCCCATCGGACCTCTCATCTTTTCTTTAATATCTTTTTTGTTTGTTTTGCAGCCTTCTCATATTTTAGAAAGCGCAGCGTGTTCCTACATCATAGAATGTCTCAAGAAACTTGACCAATGTCCTGCTGTCTTCCCTCCAACTCATGTAGAAATCCTAGACCAACTTAAAGTCATGTGCAGGTAAAGACCACATACCTTTTTATTTAAAAAATAATATTAATTACTGTATGTTTGTTGTTGTGCACGCCAAAACTGAAGTTTTTATTTTCATGGGTACTGGCCTAATAAAAAAGGTCTATTATTCCCTAAAAATGCGCGTCCCCTGTTGATCCTGTAATGGTCTATTTGTCTATACAGGCTTTTTTATTTATTTATTATCTTAATGTAATTAATTTTTAGTGGGCCTCGAATAACAAGCCCCTTTGGGATTCATGGAGGTCCCTTTCATCTTCTTCAAATTTGTTTTCTTCCTCCTTTTTGTTATATGTATTGTTTTTTTGTTGTTGATAAGATGAATAAAGAGATTGATAGGTTTTGGCCAATTGACACATATTTCTCTCAATGTATGGCAGTACTTATAAGCCTGGGTGGAGATAGATATACATAGGGTTTCTTGCCCAGTTGACACCCTTTAACAAAACCTTTTCCACAGGTTAGACAGTATCCAGTCCATACTGAAAATTAAGTTTGAGTCGGTCGGTGCTGGTATTCTTAAACAGATTCAAAATCGGATTGTGTCAGTAATGAAGGAACACACCAGACAATGGCTGCAAGGGGTTCTAGAACCAGTTACACTTCCAGAAGGAGACGTTGTAAGTTACTTCTCATATATACCTACTGTACATTACATTTTAGGAGTGAGTGGCCGAGTGGTTAAGACAGTGGAACCGTAAAGCCATAGTCATAACATCGGCAAAAGTTGAAGACTCACTCGCTCCATAGTTCCATAGTTACTTCTCATTTATACCTACTGAACATTACATTTTAGGAGTGAGCGGTTAAGAGAGTGATACCGTAATTATGTAGCCATATCATCAGCATGAGACTCACTGCTGGTGGTAGAATGAGTCTTCTCAGATAAGGACTATAAACCATAGCTTCAGTATACACATCTAGCTACCTAGTACATATTTAGAGACGAGTAGGGGGTTACCCCGGTGTACTAGTACACACATTAAATGGCAGCAGATAAGACTATATTATTAGGACTAATAATAATATCACTTTTTCAGATAATTTTTTTTTTTGCAAAATGCGCCCTCACATCAATCTTAATTCCCCAATCCGACCATTTTGTCCTGAATCCTAACCATTTGTCTGTGATTCCTGTATGGATTTTCAGCCAATTATATCATTTGTAATTTCGTTAACAATACAATTACTACAAATATGTATTTTATTTGTTTTGTTTGTAGCAATCGGAAGAGTTATGTGACACAATCCAAAAACTGAATGAAGTGATAAAACAAGTGACTGTAATCTGCAAGACAAACGATGGATTCAAGAAATTCTTCAATATGTAAGTGAATAAATGTTTACGTTTTTCCTGTTTAAAGATATATTCTCCCCCTAAAAAATTGGGGTGTTTTTTTAAAATTTTTTGTTGAATATGCCATTTTAATGTTGCATATAACAGTTTGACCAAAACACTTTGACCAAAAACTGGATTGAAAAAAAACATGGCCATATATACATGGCTGCAGTGCTCAAGTGAGTGTTTACCAATCGACCGCCATGACTAAAATTATTTATCTGAAAAATGGTTTTTTGGTTAAAATTAACTGTTTCTTCTGTCTTTTTATAAGTGGAATTTTTTTTTGGCAGAAGTGAATAACTTTATTAAAACTGCAAAATGGCCTAGTTAGAGTCTTATTTTATTAATCTTTATTTGTTATGTTTTTGTGGTACAATACATTTTTAAAATCACTTTTTTTAGGTTTCAAGTTGATTACTTTGTTGTTGTAAGCGAAGAAGTTGATCAGAGTTTATCCAAAGTGCTTCAGAATGTTCTTAGCAAGACTGACAGCTTCCTTCTGCGACATAAACAAATACCGGAGAAGGTTAACGATGCAAGCATTGCTACGCTGCAACTCTACATGACGGTTAAGTTGGTTCGGTTTCTACTTAAGCAGAACGTACCCAACAGGTGAGCTATTAATACACTAAATCTCTGTCTACACTATCAAACTTTATGTGACAAAAAATGTGATGTGCCCAAATATGGACATGATGTTGTCATATCACTACTATATTTGGGCACATCACTACCATATTTGAGCACAACACTTTTTTTTTTCAAATTACTTTAGTAGATGAGCTTTAGAGAGTTTTGAATTTGGATTCAGTACAGAGGAAAAAAAAAAGTTATTAATTATAAACGTTTGATAGACTTTGTCTTTACGGCCCAATAACCCAATCTACCAAACAAACGTATTCTGTAAAAAACTCCATTCTATTAAAACAACCCTCCCCCCCCCCCCCGCCCCCCCAGAAAAAATTTTCTGCCAATCAAACATATTCAGTCAAAATCCAATTCTATTAAAAAAAGCAAAAATCAACCCATTCTGCCAAACAAAACCTATTCTGTCAAATATCCCATTCTGTTAAAAAAACAAAAAAAAACCTATTCTGCCAAACAAACCTATTCTGTCAAAAATCTCATTCTATTAAAAAAAAAATTCTGCCAAGCAAACCTATTCTGTCAAAAATCCCATTCTATTAAAAAAGGATTCTGCCAAAAATCCCATTCTATTAAAAGGTTATTTTTCTTCTAAATTATAATTGAAAAAAGTAAGCTATAATATGTTTTTATCAATTTTTTAGTGACAGACTTGATATTATCAACTTTCATGATTGGTTCCAAAACTCGTTAATCTTTTGGATGATGACATTTCGCAATGAGACTTTTAGTCGTGTTTTGAAAGCGTTGGAAATGGACAAAGACGTGAAGCTGGTACACGCTGTCGTTAAGTACTCAAACTCGGCTGTTGACGTTCAGTCTTGTTTCGCTAAAGTAAACTTTTTAATAGTTTTTATCTTTAAAGACCGTAAAACCTTGAAAAAAAACCATAGGCTTCTTTTTTTAGGAGTCTTGGGTGGGCTTCTTTTTGAAATAGGCTTCTTTTAAAGACTATTTTTGCGAGGGAAACTTTCCTGCATTTGCAAACTAGAGAGGGGCTTTTTTTCGAAATGAATGCTGCAGATTTCTAAAGGTTACTGTTACTAAATAACATGAGCCCAGGTGACTTCATTTCAAGGTTTTACAGTGGTTTATTCAGAAAACTAATTAAGATTTAGAATGATATTATTTCATTTATTGTTTTATTTAAGGTTACTGAGGAATGGCAGAATATAAACTTTGGATGCATTGACAGTCGATTGATGGCCATAACAAAGATTACGATGGTAAGTAAAGTTTTGACAATTACTGGATCGCCATAAATCCAATATTAAATTTGATTTACATAAAAATATATAGATATATAGAAATAGATATCAAATTCAATGCATGACAAAATTACAAAAGAGCTGGAGGCACCTGACTATGGTCAAACTGAGAGGTACTAAATGCAACTGAAAATCAAGTAAATCAGGTAAATGTCCCTTAGCTCAGTGACCTATGCTGACAACGTCACTGATTCCTTTGCTCAGTGACATTATGTGCAGACAACATCACTGATTAACATACCTTTGCTTAGTGACATCATGTGCTGACGTCACTTATTAACATACCTTTGCTCAGTGACATTATGTGCAGACGTTACTTATTAACATATCTTTGCTCAGTGACCTTATGACCCTGTATTAATCAACCGTTTTCCTATCACAGCTTGTATGCGATGGTGCTAAGTTATATGCAGATAAGCTGTACATCATTCTAGCAGAGAATGGCTTCTATGAAGGAGGAGGGAAAGTGGGAAACTTTGACATCAAAGATAAGGTAGGAGCTGGATCTAAACAAAAGGGAGCTTTTCGAAATAATGACGCAGGTTAGGAGAGACACGCAAGTCAGAAAAAGCCCAGTGTTTTATTTCTGTGTGCAGAGAAATAATAAAAACAAACAAATGGTCCACAAAAGTTTTCTTGTATCCGCATCCGTAAATTGTATGCTTGGTTGTGCGTCAGACACTGCCGTGCCGTCTCCCTAATTACACAAGCTAGTATTGTCATAAATTTGACAAGTTGATTACAAATGACATATTGTATCTTGTAATTTAAGTGAATTCTTGCCTGATTTTTTTTTCTCATGGTTTTGTAAGTTTCTTATTTATCTTTTTTTTTAGCTTTGTATAACACTGAACAACATAGAGCATGTACGAGCATATTTGGACAACTTGCCATCCTTACTAAATTGGGAGAGGAACGTAGAAGCTCTTGCGAAACACCACGGTAACGAAGAGGCTGGGCGACGCACTTCTGATGCTCTAAAGCGTTTAACGCAGAAAGCGAGCGAAGCTATACTGATGCGGACCGCACAAGTAGAGCAGCAGATTGCGGAGAGAATGTGTGCTGAAGTTAAGAAGAATATCAAAGATCTTGTCAATGACTCAAGTAAACAGGATGAGGTATATATTGCTTGTATCCTTAGGCAAGACACTTAGGCTGTGTTCGGACGTAAAATCAATTACATGTGTAACTTTACATGTGTATAAATCAGTGATCGTTCGGACGATGAACACGTGAAGGTCATATTTTATGCATCTCTTTACACTATTACGGTCAAATTGCTCCTTATCTAATTGTGATTAATCGCTCAGCTTGTGGTTTAAGGTGTAATTGAAAAATCCACCTCATGAAGTGGATTTTTAAAACAGCAAGTTTATCTCAAAATTTACACCACACGTGACTATTACACATGTAAATTTGTTCCGTCCGAACAGGCTCTTACATTTGCCTCTCTCCACCTAGGTGTATAAAATGGGTCCCCGGTTAGATCAAGACACAACTTTGCGCTGATTACTAGCTGCATTACTATCGGAGTATGTTTCCATACGGGTTTTGATCCAAAAAATGTGCAGCGCATTGAGAGCTTGCTTATATGCGCTATATAAGAATGAACTATTATTATTATTATATATATTCTCTATTTTCTATATTCCCAACCCATGTTTGTTTGGTATATATTAAAAATTACATAATATACAATTTTTTCTTGTAGAGTCTGGATGCAGTTCTTCAATACTTAGACTCCAACTTACAGACTATGTACAATCAGCTAATGCCACAAATCTTTCCACGCATCACCAAAGCATTGTGGGTAGCTTTATTGAAGCGTATTGTTGTGCTGTTGAAATTTGGGCAGGAAGTGTCGTACTATGAGAATCTCAAGTCGGTAAGTTTTCAAATTCATAAACTCACTAATTGTTCAAAAACTAATGGGAAGTAAAGCATTAAGCCATGTAAGGTGAATACATTTGACACATCTGGTTGCAACCCAATATCTGTGGCAGTTTCCACTAACTGCATTTCAGTTTTAAAATCTAAGTGGCGGATCCAATGGAGTAGTGTTAACATATAATATATAATAGTCTTTAAGTAGATATAAAGAAGTAGTTTATAATTTAATTTTCAAAATAGGAGGGGGAGTGCACGCCATTAGTGCTCCATTCTGGATCTTCCACCCCCTCCCCCCCCCTCCTCCTCCCCTACAGGTTCAACTGATTTTACAAATACAGTAGCTGGCAGTTAATTGTAATGCTGTTATCCACAAAATTAAACCATGGCGCCATTCATGATTAAACAGTTTAGTTATTTTGTTTCTCATTTATTCACAGAATTTGGATCAGTTAGAGAGCTACTTCCAGCGATCGGCCATCAACTTAAAGAGTAGTCACATGCACAACTTGGACTATGCGTTCTTGTCGGGTGAAATGCAGATTAACCTGATGCCCACCAGTCAGTTGCTGCTCAAATTCTTTGCTATGATCGCCAACGATATGGTGATGCCGATTGAAGATTGGGGACACATCAACATCCAAGTTGGAATTGAAAACACAGATGATGATAAGGCTGTTATTCATGTGAAAAGTATGATTTGTTAAAATGTCATTTGATAATAGAATATATTTATTTAGCAGCAATGATATTGGATTAGGCCTCCCATAGATGTTATTACATTATTGTATTAATTGTAGATTATTTTTTTTTCAGTTTTGAATGCAATAAGCCTACCGGGAATGGATGCAGATGGTAAGTAGCTATGTTCTCAGATTGATTGATAACTGATTGATTGATTGGATACTATTGATTAATTTGTCACACATAGTTACCAATTAGGCAATTATACGTGTACGTCTTACTTAGTATAAGTCGATTTGCTTTGATACTTATAGTTGTACGGCATTTATTTTTTTGTTCTTTTTCAATTTAATTTTTCTCTTTAACTTACTCCAATGCAAAATAATGTCAATGGTGATTGCAATCATTGCTCAAGTTATTATGATATAGATTTGTTTATTACTATATATAGTTCAGAAACGTCATCTAACTTTTCAATATTAAACCTAAATTGTAGAAGTTTAAATAATAAGTTTGATATATTTTGTAACTTTATTCAGTCCTTAAATCATAGTTTTACTCTACCTAACTGAAACTTGGATTAAGGATTCTACCGACACCAATCTTCTAAGCATTCCAAATTACAACCTTCTTTTAAATAACAGGGAACATAAAAAAGATGGTGGCGTTGCACTATACGTTTCAACTCATGTTGCCTTTAAAAGGAGATATGATCTCTCAAGCCTAATTACGTCAGCTGAATCAATTTTTATTGATATTGAGAATGACTCTGGTAAAAACATTAAAGTTGTGTTTAATTAATTGATTAATGTAAAAATCAATTAATGATTTGATTGAATAAATTCTTTATTGATAGTTTATTGATTAAAATGCTTTATTGATTAATTATTTTATTGATCAATTTCTTTACAGGTACCAGTGATCCATTTGTGTTGGTGCAGCTTTGCCCTGAAACAATGTTTCATAAGAACAAGACTCAGAAGACAAAGACAATATCTAGCAACTTAAACCCAGTCTTTAATGAAGCTTTTGAATTGTGAGTTTTTGACAGAAGAATATAGAAATGTTATTATACACAATATTAGGAACACAGGGGTGCATTTAAGGGGGGGGGGGGGCCTCTCGACGGTATTTGTGCCTTACTGTACAGTATTTGAAATTTTGCAAAATAAATGATATATGATATAACAAACTAAGACTAGTGTTTTGTCTGTCTCAAACCTTATCAAAAGGTACATGGTATTACAATTATATATTTGTCTTTTCAGTCATGTGAAAAAGGAGTCGATTGCCAACATGGGCACCGTGGTACAACTCACTATCATGGATCATGATCTTCTGTGGTACGACGACTTTATTGGAGAAGTCTTTGTTCCGCTTGACCAGGCACATTATATGCAGAGTGGCCAAATGATTGACGAATGTCCAGTTAAAGGACTGCCCATTAAACGGCCACTTGAAGAAGAAATGCCTGTTTGTTATCAGGTATGGGATATTTGGTTTTAGATGGTGATTTTACTGCAAATTGGTGCCCATATATGGTAGTGATATCCCCAAATATGGTAGTGATATGACATCATGTTCATATATAGATTAAGTGGCGCTGTGCAACACGGCGACACAGCTCGTCTCATTGTCTCACTATTGTTAATCTTTTTTTTTGACGTTATTTTCGTATATTTGGACTGTATTGTATTGTGGAAGAAGTCATTTGATTTATACATTATGTTGTATGTGAAAGTTTTGAAATTTCTGTATTTTTTGCTGATATTTTGGCTGTTCTTACTGTGTGGATTGAGTAAGCCGGGCGGTGGAATTGCGTACACGTCATCTGATTTGCATTCCATGGGCGAGAGGTCGACCTCACCGCTACCGGCACACGTTGAATTACCATCTGAGATACAACGTCGCAGGCTTCGGAAAAGGGGCAAGGCTGGTGGGGTCAGAAAGCGACTACAACGAAGGAAATGTAAGCCTTTTATACCATCTTTAATATTTGGAAATGTAAGATCTTTGAATAACAAAGTCGATTTACTCAGAGCAAACGTCGAACACTTCAGCGATTTTAGGAATGCCAGCTTACTTGCATTCACGGAAACCCACCTGAGCGATAAGCATAGCGATCAACATATTCAAGTAGTTGGCTTTAAATCTGTTCGTGGGGATCGTACAGCCGAAGCGAACAAAGATGGCGGTGGTGGTCTTTGCCTCTACATTAATGAGAAATACTGTCATCCAAATAACTCTACGCTTAAGCTTCATAAATGTTCGCCACACTCGGAAGTGCTGGTTGTTGGTATTCGCCCCTACTATCTTCCGAGAGAGTTCTCGCATGTTATCAATGTTATGGTATACATACCTAACAAAAAGCTTGAAAAGCCTGCTATAAATGAGATCGCAGAAATTATCGAAGGTATTGAGTGTAGTCACCCTGAGGCGCTTGTAATTATCAATGGCGATTTCAACAGATGCAAGCTCAAGAAAACAACGGCCACTTATTATCAGCATGTTACATGTAAAACGAGGGACAACGCGATTCTTGATTTATGCTACTCTAGTGTGAAGGATGCCTATATTTCGACCCCACTACCGAACTTGGGCAAATCTGATCATAATTTGATTTTACTCAGTCCTAAATATCGCCCGTTAAATAAGACATGCCAACCAAAAATTATTAATGTACGTAAATGGTCTCCTGAAGCCGAGGAAGCCCTGATAGCGGAATTTGAATCTACCGATTGGGATATTTTTACGGAGGATGAAGATTTGAATAGTATTACTTATGCAGTGAGCTCGTACATAAACTTTTGTATTGATAAATGCGTTCCAGTTAAAAAAGTGAAAATCTACCCTAACAACAAGCCATGGATCACGAAAGGCGTTAAATTACTGTTGTGTGAGAAACGTAAAGCCTTTAAGATGGGCGACTCTAATCGTATGAAAATATTGACTAGAGAGATTAAATCTGAAATAATGAAACAGAAGAACATTTATAGGAAAAAAGTTGAACATAACTTCAGGTCTAATAATATGAAACAAGTTTGGCAGGGTATGAAACTTATGAGTGGTTACACAAACGGTGGTAATACACCCACCTCGATTCCGAATGTTACTGTGCAATATGTTAATGAGTTAAATGAATTTTATAACCGTTTTAATGTTCATGATTTTAAAAAAGAAAGAGAGGCTCTATTTAGCTTGTGTCGGGTGACTGAAGATGATCCCAAATTTAGTATAAGCATTTCTGATGTACATAACGAATTCATGAAACTCAATTCATCGAAGGCTGCTGGGCCGGATAGAATCCCACCACGAGTACTTAAGGTCTGCTCTCCTCACCTTGATGGTATATTTACATTTATTTTCAATATGTGTCTTTCTTATCATGCGTTCCCGGATATTTGGAAACTTTCATGCATAATACCGGTACCTAAAAAACCTAAGATTAACAGCATGAATGATTTGAGACCCGTTGCACTCACGTCTGTCGCGATGAAAATATTGGAACGTATTATTTTAAAAATTATGCAACCTTATGCTGAAAAAGTGTTAGACCCGTTGCAATTTGCTTACCGATCACTCCGTAGTACCAGTGATGCGATTTATTTTAAATTACATAAATTGTATTCACATCTAGATAATGTAAAGAAAGGCCACTCGGCACGTATTATGTATTTTGATTTTCAATCTGCGTTTAATACCATACAACCCCATATCTTAGCAGACAAAATGTTGAATATGGAGTTTCCCCGTCCGATTGTTCGTTTAGTTTTAAATTTCATTTGTGATAGAAAACAATTTGTTAATATTAATGGTGTTAAGTCAGAAATCGTAACCTCTGACACCGGTGTTCCTCAGGGTACTGTCAACGCACCTAAATTATATTCCTTGTATACGGCGGATTACAGATCTTTAAATGATGAGCTTTGCCCCGTTGTTAAATTCGCTGATGACACTAGTACTATTGGTCTCATAGTTTCAAACAATGATGAAAATTATCGTAGCGAAATACAAAGATTTGTTAAATTTTGTGACGATAATTATCTCCAAATAAATGCATCAAAAACAAAGGAGATGATCATTGATTTTAGGACTAAACATAAATTTAATTTTCAACCAATCACTATCAAAGGTAAAGAAATTGAAATTGTTGACCAGTACAAGTATCTAGGAATTGTTTTCAATGATAAACTGAGTTGGGGAGACCATATAGACTTCATCAGCAAAAAATTAAGTCCCAGAATGTATTGTATGAGAACTTTATATAAATTTAACTCCTGTGATTTGATGTTACTTTCGTTCTATAGATCCGTAATATGTAGTGTTTGGACGTATTGCCTCTCCTGTTGGGCTGGTAATGTTACCGGAGGGAATAAAGGACGCCTTGAAACTTTCATCCGTCGGGCTGGTAAAATGATTGGTCTGGAACTGCCTTCCTTTACCGATGTGCACCTAGAACACCTCCAGAAAGATTTCGAACGCATTGAGTCGGATGCCTCTCATCCTCTCCACAAAGTGATCATAGACCAACTTAATCCAAGTGGTAGATTGAGGCTCCTCAGTGTGAAAACAAATCGATTTGCTAAATCCTTTATTCCCTCCGGTATCATCCAGTACAACGGGAAGTCAAGAAGATAATTTTATATTGTAATTTTTTAGATGTTTTTATATGATTGGTTTTATGCTATATTTGTTTTTATAGTGTTTTCTTTGTTATTATGACGAGCAATGAATTTCCTTTTTGAGGATCAATAAAAGTTATCTTATCTTATCTTATCTTATCTTATCACATTTTTTTGTCACATAAAGTTTGATAGTGTGAACAGAGCTTTAAACAATTTTAAATTGTTTTAATAAACTAATTTTATTACAGTAAGTGTTAATGTTAATAGCAAAATAGACCTTTTTTTAAAATTGTCAGCACTTTTTTGTCGTCCTAGGTTTTAAGAGAACGAAGCAAGTGGGACAAGGACGCAAGATCCTTCACAACAAAACGACAATTGACAATGAAGATGAAGAAATCACGAACAGACAAACCGTTCAAGTTAACACCGAACAATTCACTAAAACGAGAAGATAAAAATGAAGTTAATGACACTAAGTCTGCAACAGACATGACAGCCATTCCTACTATTACAGTTGTAGAGAGCGAATGTTAATAAAGTTTGCAGAAACCTAAAATTACTAAATGAAAAGCATTGTTTGACTAACACATTATTTGTATGTAGGCCCTATATTTGCAATTATAGAATCTACCTTTTGAGTAATTTTCATGGATGATTCCAAGATTTTTCTAATGATAAATTACAACTCCACTTCCAAAGACTTGTAATAAGACTTTGTTTATGTAGAGCATCTTGTGTATATGTTTGTCTTGTGAACAGGATTGCCACCTTTTAGAAGGATAGTGAATGAATTCGCTTATGGTTATCCTTGGCAATTTGCCTAAATATATAAACAAACAAATGTTAATGACAATTACCCATTAAATGTTGTTGGTCTTTTATAAAATATTTTAGGAATTAGGTTCATGAATCTTTAACATTTTTAAATTCGAAAACACTTTTAAGCGTATTTAATCAATTAAATTTATTTTTTACTTTTGAAAAGAAAAATCTAATTAAAAAAAAACACATTTTTAATTTTTTTATTTTAATTTTTAACTACTTGAATTTTGTTTTCTTTAATTTAAATTTCTTCTAAAAATCAACCTGATAAATTTTGCAGGTCTTAATATTAGAGGTGGAAATTTATGAATTTGTTACATAAAAAAAACATGACCTAATGCAGTTTTTGGCAGGGGAGAATCCAAGCGGGGCCCAGCCGGCTTGGGCCCCTAACTTTCTCATATTGTAATGCAAAAGATAGGACATCAAATTAAGCTGATCAGCCCTTCATTTCACCATTTGTAGGTCCTGGGCCCCCTATTTCAAAATCCTGGATCCGCCACTGGTTTTGGTCACTGTAAATAATTTATTTAACTTGATTAGGATAATGCAAAAAGAGCGAAGGATAATTCTTTTTTCTTTCTATTTGAAAAAAAAATCAAATTAATTAAGTTTAGCTTTTACAATGTCAACAAATACAAATGTAAATAAATTGTTCATTTTTTTAAGCGTAGAGTTTAACATTTAGAATATTTTCCAAACATTTTTTATCATATTGCATAGAAAATATTTACAGCAGAGTTTTGGCATTTTAATTTACTATAGCTATAGATAGAAAATAATACAGTTTTAACTTTGTTTTATAAAAATAACAATGAACATTTATTGTAAATTAAAAGAAAGTATATATATATATATATATATATATCTAAACATATGTATTGTATACAAATATAATTATGTACAGTATGTAATAATTAAATATTGAAACCAATGAAAAGTGATTTGTTTTTATTTCTTGGTTGATTTCTTTTTCATTTACCATATAATCGAAATTGATGATAATATTAAGAAATTGAGTCTGACCATTACTCCATGGTCTGACTAAAAATATTAACTAGAAATGGACAACATGTTTCAACATTCCAAATCCAATGAACACGGCCTAGTATAGATCTGTATCCACAAACAGTGAGGGAGAATATGATAGCATATATAAACTTGTTTACTAAAGACAAATATTACTGATTTATTTGTAATTTATTTAATTATTATATTATGAAAGAATAAAAGTGGTGGCTCACGCAAAAAAGGAGAGGGAGAGTATTTACAACGTTCCTTTCTCTCATTTTACATATTGTTTTTGATAATATCATAATTTTATATATTGGGCATGTTTAGGTTTGTAAATGTGTTAGTATTTTATATAGGCCTATATAGGCAAGAAATAATAAAAATGATAAATTGAATTCTGGCAAAGTTATAAAAGAGAAGTGCGACCTCTATTTTGTTTCACTCCGGAAGTAATTCGCTGATTGGTTGAAAACGTCAATTTGGTAAATAGGAAGGTGACGCTCTTTGGGTAGATACCGAAAAACGAAAAAGTTAGCCTAAAGCTAAATCGTCAGCTGATTTCATTTTAATGATTGTTTGTGAGATTTAAAATATCTTACAAGGTAGGTTATGTATGTATGATAATCAGTGCTTGATTGTGTTTATTTGCAGAGTGTTTATATTATTGATATTTTGTGAACGAACTGTTTCTTGTGGCGATGTTATGCGACTGCCTGACTTCTTCGTTGCTGCTGGTGGTGGGCAAATTGCCAGTTGATTGATGATGAATGGACCAAACAATATTTTGCCTAGCTAGGCCTAGGCCGACTGTAGTTCTTGTTTTGTTTTTAGTTTTTATTAAATTGAAGTTCTAAATATACATTCAATAAACGCAATTTGTTGTTACTATACAATAGGCCTACTCTACTATTATACTCTGCCTAGTACTTAGTAATAGTATAATTGATATGATAATTAAAGGAGAAAAAACAGGTGGTCCTGGTGGTAACGAGAGACAGTACAGTCTGAGTACATAAAGACTGTGTATGTGGCCTATACAATTTAGCCTACTGTAGGCTTTTGATGAAATAATATTATTTATAGACCAAACATGGAAAGGAACCCAACCTAAACGTTGCCTATTTAGTACTGACTTTGTTTTGTGATTTTTTTTGTTTTGTTTGTAAATTATTAAATTTCTTTTACAGTACTGTAACTTTAGTCTTTATTCCGATAACTAATTAATAATTAATTAATTAATTAATTAACTTCACTTAATAATTATTTGTTAAAATTCAGTGTAACCATTACATTTACTCAGTGGACTCGTCTCAGTGGATTCGTCTTATCGCATTCAAACTGATCATCTATTTTTTTCCTCAGCTAAACTTTATTGTTAATGTCCAAAGATACTATACTGTAGCAGAAACACAAAAATAACAAAATCGACTTTACCTATTCACTCGGATGACATACATTAAAAAAAACTTGAGAATTAACCATTATTAACATCAAAATATTTTAATAACAAATTATCTGCTTGGCAAAGTATCAAATGAATAACATTAAATCATCTTACATAATTATCAATATGTAGACAAAATGTTAAACAGGATTGAACTAGATTGATAATTATTAAAACAAATGATGATGTGATATGTTTGAGACTCCGTTTTCAGACTTTTTCTGTTGTCTTGGTCAATTTGTTTGGTTTGTTAGGCTTTTTCCTTTTTTTTTTAACAATAAAACTTTCTTTTTACACATTGTGTTATACAGCGTATAGAGACTGTTTGTATTTTGTGCTATACAAATTTATTAACATTCATAATCAAATTAAACCTACACAATTTGTCAGTGCTGTGTAGTGAACGGTCTGACCAAGGAAGAATAAAATTACACTCTTCTCTGGTCTGGGCAATGATTTTAAAATCACTGCATGAAAAATGGACATAAAAGAACAGTCACAATGTAATATACATGAATTACTTTGCTATACTTCCCAGGGGCTAGACCTTCGAGAATCAAAACACTAATGTAGTATCCCTCCGTCTAACCTCTTACCTGTACAACTGTGTTTTACTCTTAAAGAGATTGTGTTAAACGCAGTCTGTAATTGTTTGTCTAATTTACCTCCTCGTTAAAGCATGGCCATCATGTCTACACTGCAGTCGAAATGTCATCATTTTAATATCAATACCTAATATTCCTTTTTACTTTAGGCTCTTTGTTTTCTACTTCATCAGGATGCAACATTATGATTGATTCTACCATTTATTTGTTTTTTCATAAATTTGTCCTTAAAGGTCATTTTCTTAAAAGCTACTGTTAAGTACAGTATTCTTCACTAGCGTCACAATGCCTTTAAGCTTTATAATGTTTACAATGTAATATACATTAAATACACATTAATTACTTTTTTTACCTATAAAATATAATTTTAGTGTTTTTAATCTGAAGCTGGTTTTTTCCAGCTAGATTTACCGAAAAAAAATTTCTTCTGGTAAGAAAGAAATTGACTTTTTAAAGCTTTTTTAGTGGTACTGTAGGCAAACACACACATAAAAACAAAGGATATATGATTGATAAAAAGTACAATCCCCGCATTTTTAAATTTTATTTCATATTACCGGTATTTTATTTCAATTACTATACACGCAACAGTGATTGCAAGTGTAATATACACCTGTACATATTAAAACCACATCACAAAGGGTACAAAATATTTTTTACCTTTTTATACAGTATTCACACTACAGTACATTGATTAGATAATTCTTATGATCATCAACTCTGAGTTGGTACCTTCCTTAATTAATCCAAAATTAATTTCTAAATTTGGGAAAACATTGATTCTGTGCAATAGCATTTCTTGCCCTATATCACATTTGATTGCATTTTAATATCACCCTTTTATTACTGATTACATTTGAATATTAATAATTCAATTTGTTATTGCTACAGTAATTTAGAAGTGAGTGTAATGATTACATGTATGTACCAATGATGAAAATGTGATTTATTTATTATAGTATCTACTCGTTCCAAAATTGAAATAAGTATTGGATTATTAAAGTTGATGGCAAGTGAAGTTATGTAGGTTATTAGAGTAACTGTATGTACTGTAATATGAATGTATTATACTTTCTGACTTGATTTTAATAATTATGGTGATATGACCAATATATGACAGAAGGGAGCACACACTGTACAAACATGAAATTAATCATCGTAATCATTAGTATCCTTATCAATTTCTTTACTGTTGTCATCATTGTTATGACAACCACCAATCTGACCCCTGACCTATTCACCTAGTTTTTTATCCTTTCATGCCCAAACAAAAGCCTTTTCTTCACTATGTAGTTAAATACAATTCTTTTATTTATCAAGAAATACTATTTTTATTATAGCAATAGAGAAATTATCGTGTTAAAGCTACTTATGTCAACTGTACAGAATTATAGCTAGTAACAATAGATTTGGTTAAAATGTTATTGAAAAAGGGAAACAATAGATCTGTTGTAAACTGATCGGATGTAATCAATAATTCTACCTTTGAGGCTATTATTAATTATTTTAGATTAAGATTTCTATCCAGCATTTTCTACTACTACTACTACTACTACTATTACTACATTTAAGTATTTTTCTGTTGGTTGCGCTTTTCATAATGGACGGTAAATTAATTACAAAATGTTTAAGTAACCATGACTGTGATTAGAATAGCAAAACAATACATTATTTTCATTCTATTTTCTAGGGATATGCACACAGATTAAATTATGCATGAACGTTTTCCCAGATTTACAAAATGTTGCTCAGAAAATATTTTCCTAAAATTTGTGAGCTTTTTAATGTTATATATTTATATAAAAATGTATTTCTTTAAAAAAAATTTTTTTTATAATAATTAGCAAACTTATTAATTTTAAACATGCGATTAAATTGACTATAAAAATAAGGATTGTTTACATAACAAATTTCAAAGAATGGTTGGTAAATCTACTTATTAAATTAAAAATGATAAAAATATTAACAGTAGGTCTTTTAAGCGCCCAACAATTTAATCTACATTTGACAGAAGATATAATAACTACTTACTGTACAGTAACTGTACTGTAACTACTTAATGTACAAGCCAGGAAAACCATTTTGTGGTCAACTAAATTGTACCTGTCCACTAATAGTAATAAAAGAGAAAGTAAATGAACTATAATTACTCATAGAGTATTGTAAGTATAAAGTACATTATGCGTAATAATGTGGAATCTTTGTTAATCGCTACAAATAGCAAGGTTTTATAGACAATACTTACCGTACTGACGCGGGTATAAGCCCATACTCGGGTATAAGCCCACCCCCGACTTTTGACTAATTTTCATGAAAAATGAGGCACTCGGGTATAAGCCCACCCATTAATTCGAAGATCTACAGTGCGTGTCGTAATACATTATTTTGTATTTGGCGACGTCCATACACCGAATACACCTACCTTTGATCATAACCAAGCTAGGCTAATATACGCTAGGCCATATGAGGCCTAGCGGTCCTGTTTTGTTTACACTCCATCGCGGTCGAAGATCGCTTCAGACACGACGCTACAAGTCGCCAAAACAAGCTTATTAAATTTCTTTGGTACATTTCTATTTAACGAACATTGTATACTTGTTTTTCTGCTTGATAAATTCTTGTTAAATTGATGTTTAAAATAAGATATTCTACGATAAATTACACGAACTATAAACTTAATTTTCCGACACTCTACACCTCGTATATTTAGAGGCAACGTCGTACACGTGAGGGCGCTCGCTCGCATGGTGGAATCGAATACACAGTGTACATGTGCTGTTTTTGACGATCTGCATTTTTGGATCCTCGGGTATAAGCCCACCCCCCAAACTTGACGTGATTTCATGTTCGAGGGGGGTGGGCTTATACCCGCGTCAGTACGGTAATTATTAATTCTGGTTAGGTAGGTGCTTAGTATAATTCTGAGAGAATAACAACCATGTGTAGATCTAGCATGTGTGGACTGTATACTGTACTAGCCATAGAGCTGAACTAGTGTTAAATTAGTATACTATTACAGTATTTATTTCGCTCTGATGATTCAGATATTCTTAATAAAGTGTTAAACCGTGACTAGCTTTACATTAATCTCGGCCATTTTGATTTTCACAATTTATTCTTTACACTATTTCTACTCCTTGTTGTTGCTAATGATTGCTATATTTTGTTTTTTTTTCCTGTTTTTTTACAAAATATGGTTACCCAAAATGATACAAATTATTTGTATTATTGGTATTTCTTAACATTTTCATTAATTATTATCATTTTTTTATATTATTAATTTAAATTTATGTTGCTATTTAAAAAGCATAGCACCTCATAGAACTAATAAAATGTGGAATAGTACTGAATATGTTTATACATTTAACAAGATTTAAAATAGGTCCAAGCTTGGACCACTACTGTATCATGTATAGTACACAGGTCAGCTTTGACCACATACAGTACTGTATGGTTCCCCAGGTCAGCTTTGACCACTACTCCATAGTACACAGGTCAGCTTTGACCACTAATATATGGTTCCCAGGTCAGCTTTGACCACTACTGTATAGTTTTTAGGTCAGCTTTGACCACTACTAATGTATCTTTATATGGTTTCCAGGTCAATTTAGACCATTACTATGGTTTCCAGGTCAGCATTGACGACCACAAATGTATGGTTTTTAGATAAGCTTTGACTGTACTACTGTACTGTAATGGTTTAAAATTTATATAGCGCAAAATACAAATACTGTAGTCTGTATGCGCTGTTTAGAAAAATAAAAAAGTTGATGAAAATAAACCAGTTCAGCATTGACCACTACTGTATGGTTTCCAGGTCAGTTTTGACCACTACTGTCTGGTTCCCAGGTCAGCTTTAACCACTACTGTCTGGTTTCCAGGTCAGCTTTTACCACTACTGTATAGTTTCCAGGTCAGTTTTGACCACTACTGTCTGGTTCCCAGGTCAGCTTTAACCACTACTTTCTGGTTTCCAGGTCAGCTTTAACCACTACTGTCTGGTTTCCAGGTCAGCTTTTACCACTACTGTATAGTTTTTAGGTCAGCTTTGACCACTATTGTATGGTTTTCAGGTCAGCTTTAACCACTACTGTCTGGTTTCCAGGTCAGCTTTTACCACTACTGTATAGTTTTTTGGTCAGCTTTGACCACTACTGTATGGTTTCCACGTCAGCATTGACCACTACTGTATGGTTTCCAGGTCAGCTTTAACCACTACTGTCTGGTTTCCAGGTCAGCTTTTACCACTACTGTATAGTTTTTAGGTCAGCTTTGACCACTATTGTATGGTTTTCAGGTCAGCTTTAACCACTACTGTCTGGTTTCCAGGTCAGCTTTTACCACTACTGTATAGTTTTTAGGTCAGCTTTGACCACTACTGTATGGTTTCCACGTCAGCATTGACCACTACTGTATGGTTTCCACGTCAGCATTGACCACTACTGTATGGTTTCCAGGTCAGTTTTGACCACTACTGTCTGGTTCCCAAGTCAGCTTTGACCCTTACTGTATGGTTCCCAGGTCAGTTTTGACCACTACTGTATGGTTCCCAGGTCAGCTTTGACCCTTACTGTATGGTTCCCAGGTCAGCTTTGACCTTTACTTTATGGTTCCCAGGTCAGCTTTGACCAACTCTATGGTTTAAGATCAGCTTTGACCACTGCTATGGCTTCCAGGTCAGCTTTGACCACTACTGTATAGTTTCCAGGTCAACTTCGTTGACCACTACTGTAATTGTACATTACTTGATTTATAATTTTTATGTAGTATTAGTAGTAGTAATGTATTTTATACAGGTGTCTTTATGATTGATTATTTTAATTAATAGTTGAGGTTAAAAATACAATCAGTTATCTGTTTAATTAGCACATCCATCCAGAGTTCAGGATTCAAGATTCAAGAAATTTTATTTGTCCATAAAAATGGAAATTCACTTTGCTTGGTAGATTAAAACAACAATATTGCAACAATTAAAAAAAAACGTGCAGTATTATAACAGATTAAAAGTACAAGATAAAAAGTTAAAAATACTGTTAAAAATGTAAAACAATTAAAAATTGCATTAACGTCTTACATTAGAATTAAAAATATGAATGCTATTTACAACGAAGGATTTTCTAGTTCTACAAAGATTTGCTCTTGGAGGTCGTAGCCTAATGCCTGATCTATTTAAGTTATAACAGTAATGTAACGGATGAGGGGGGTCTTTCATAATATTGTTTACTTTTTTAAAAATACTCTTTTCATAGATAAATGAACAAGGCGTTAGATCAGTTTTAATAATACGTTGTGCAATTTTACGTGGTCTCTCAATATTTTTCTTATCATTTTCAGTAAAGTTACCATAAAAACATCCAATGCTAAAAGATAAAATACTTTGAATAATACTTTGATAAAATAGAATTAAAATAGTGTTATCAACTCTAATTTGCTTGAGTTTTCTGAGAAAGTAAAAAAAA
Source organism: Antedon mediterranea (assembly GCF_964355755.1). Taxonomy (NCBI): domain Eukaryota; kingdom Metazoa; phylum Echinodermata; class Crinoidea; order Comatulida; family Antedonidae; genus Antedon; species Antedon mediterranea. Next base: position 34,421,903 of record NC_092672.1, read on the forward strand.
GAAAGTTAATCAATCAATCAATCCATCGATCAATAATAATCAATCAATCAGTTATCCAATTAGTAATCCTTAAAAAATAGTGTTGTGTGAATAAAGTGTTTGGACACCTGATGTGAGAGTTAAGTCTGTGTACACATGGTGTACAGTAGTGAGTTACAGTTTACAGTAAGTCTCATTTCTCTGTCCTTCAGAAGGGATACTTAGCTGCTGGTTCAATGTATAAAACTTTCATGAATAAACATACAGTACTGTAGGGACACAAACAGAATAAATTAAAAATGTTGATACTTGGTACTGTAATATTTTAGAAGATACTAAACATCTTCAGTAAATTTAGAATAATCTAATTGTACAGATCTTCTTCTTGTGTCAAATAGTGAATTACAGTCAAGTGAATAGCACTACTACTGTATTTGTCTGAAATATTCACAGTTGCTAATTACTATGCGCATATTTAATAGCTTGTACAAACACATCAGTATTCATTGATTTTCCATATTCAGAATTATTGATATGCTCATGAATATTCATAATGATTGAAATGAAATTGGAATGTTGTCTGAAGATATAATATTGGCTAATTATGGCTAATTTAATGTTAAATACAAGGCGATGATTATTCAGTCAGTAATATTTTTTTTTTAAATCATGATAGAAAATATTTGATGAAATGCTGAATGAAAAACACAATGTTAAATGATCTTATTATTACTATTAGTGTAGTCTTAAATGCTCTATTATTTGTATCCTTCAGAATGCTTCTAATAATACTGTCCTTGCCTCGTCCTTAGGTTGGGACTTTAAGCTTTTGGTCATGTGTACTGTACATAAAAGTGCTTGCTACAGTAATAATTTTCACGAAGCGCTTAGAAATATAATTTCTGTTTTGCCATGGATCTGTAACCATAAATAGGTAATTGTAGTAGTGATGTGGTAGCCTGGTGGTTAACGTGCTTGCCTTCCAATCCCAAGGTCTTGAGTTCAATCCTGACCTACCTGTACTGTACAGTCCTGTGCCAGTGTAATGTAAAGCTCTGTCTACACTATCAAACTAGTTTGACAAAAAATGGTGCTCATATATGGTAGTGATATACCCAAATATGGTAGTGATATGACATCATTATGTCCAAAAAAGGCCACATTACATTTTTTTGTAGTGTAAACAGAGCTACTCACATCTCTTCTATACTCCTTTGTAAGAATGGTTAGTGATAGTTTATCCATCCTGTAATTGGTTAGTTTCTCTGTGTAGGATGAGTATGAAATTTAAAAATTGTAAATATTAAACAGTAAGTTAGTGAAACAGTGTGGTGATGGGAGACTCTGTTTTCTGACCTTGTTTGGTTTATTAGGCTTTCTCCTGGTTTATTTAACAATAACACTTTCTTCTTCTTATATAATATATACAAATTTAAAACCATTAACCATTAGAGTGAGACAGATTTAAGTAAATGAGAATGAGGACGTCGTCAACCCACTAATAATAAAGTTCACTCTATACTGTACAGTAGTAACAACAATATTGTAATTCCCTTATTACACAGCAGTTGACATTTTAACTTAATGTATGTTTGTTATCTTAACACACAAAGTTTATTAAAGTAAATGAAAGCAGTCTAATTACAGATATTCAATTATTATTTCAGATCAAGAAAATCAAAACATAAGGAACATTCTATTGATTCTGATCATTCCGATTGCAATAATCTTTTACGTACAAATTATTTGTTTAGGCTGGGACGTCTACATCACAACATTCTCGGTGATAAATATTGCGGTACTTACGTACATGCTAAAGTTTAAATGTCTGCGTCCTAATATAACTGACAAATTGGCCTATTTCTTGTTGATGATGATGACTGGTTGCGTCTCCTTGGTAGATTTTTCTACTCCACTGAAATGTAATATGAATTTCATCTTTTTTCAGTCCAATCTTTTATTGTCATAGTATTGGCAAATTTCTGTTTACGAATTACAAAACACTGCTTGAAGTAAAGTTCGAGTTCGTTAAAATTATATAAAAAGTATATCATGTTTTTTAATTCTTATTTAAGTTATTCCAATTTGATAATGTGAACATTACTAGAACAGCATCCATAAATATATGTGAAGGTTGTTTTGAAAAAGATATATTGGCCCCCCCCCCCCCCCCCCCCATAATAAAAAAAATAATTTATAATATATTCCATTTTAATATTAGTTATTCACTTTGAACAAAACTGGATTGGAAAAAAAAATTATTTACCTGAAAAATTGTTACTTAAACTAAAGCTGTCAGACAATGTAATTTGTGTTTTTTAATTTGTTTCTTTTGTGTTTTTATAAGTGAAATAATCATTTTTGTTGATTTTTTTCCACAGAAGTGATTAACTTTATTAAAACTGCAAAATAACCTATTCAAAGTCTGATTTTATTAATCTGATGTTATTATTAATCAATATTCTTCTTGTTTTTTGGAGACAATACTGTACATCTTTAAGCAAAATCCTTTGACTTTTAAAAAAAGTTATGATTTTTTGCACGTTATTATTTGTTTTTCTTTTGGTTGGTTTCGAAATAAATAAAAATAAACAAATCTGACCCATTGTACTGTATTTGTACTACGACTTGGATTTTGATCACCACATGGCAATGTTATGAATGTTGTAGCTTATTTTATTGAACACAGTAAGTAGGTTAGTACAGATATCTATAATATTTATAACCATGATCTTTGACATTAATTACAACTTGCGTTTCTCTAACAAGATCTTTAACTTATGTAAGAATGAAAGTTAAAGAACGAGGTTAACTGTACTCTTATCGTTTGCGTTTTTCATTTTTAATTTAAAAGATGTATGTCACGTTTTGAACTCCATATCGCATGCAACATTATCCGCTAGATATTGATAAATATCTTGCCCTTAGTCTGTTGTTGTGACGCTCTTTTCTTCTAGAATATTCTGAATCGATTAAACATTTAAAAAAAAAAAAAAAAACAAATTGGGTTAATTTATCTTCAATTGATTTTAAATTACCGGTATGCATTTGGAATTATTTTGACAATATGCCTGGCATGTGTTATAAGTTTCTTGATAAGATTGTGATGTTAATGTTTCTGAATTTCTTGTTTTACATTATTTGATGAGCTGTATACTATAGTACACTTAGCATTTTAGCAATTACTATTGAGTGAAATAATTTCCAAATGTTGTATAATAATTGTTTAATGATTCATTTAAATACTACTCTACTGTAAATATGAAAATATGATTGATTTTTGTGACAATTTAGAGTGAAATAAATCCAAAGGCATTTGTAATTTATGTACAGTACAGTATATACACAGTATCACTATACCTGTGCACCAGGATCAGATTGTATATTCCATACACACATAAAGCTCTGTCTACACTGTCAACTTTATGGGGGAAAAAATGTGATGTGCCAATATGTGGACATATGATGTCATATCACTACCATATTTGGGTGTATCACTTCCATATTTGGGCATATCACTACCATATTTGTAAGAGCTTAAGATATGTTACTGTACCTTTATACTTACAGAATCATGAGTTCACCAGCGGCAATACCTCCATCTTCAGGAAAAAAGAAAGGCGGTGGGTTCCTTCACAGACAGGTGAAAAAGAAGGTGACTAAACCGGACACGGAGCCTATGACGGAGGAGGACCTGCTCCAGAGAGATGTAGTTTCACCAGATGACGTCCTAAGGTTAATTAAATGTACTGAAAGTGAGTTAATTGTTGTTTTTTTTATGGTGACACCTAAAGTTTAATTGGTCAGATGTTTGCCCTACTGTACTCTGATGTAATGTGTACTTCATAATACTAAGTACATTGAGAACACTTTCCGTGGCACGTTAACGTCATGTGTTAGCTTTTTGTTTCTGAAAAATGATTTAAAGAAACATGCTCGAACACACTACCTTCAGATCACTACCCTGGCATTCATACTGTACCTCTAGAACACTGAGCTTGCATTGATGGCTAGGGGTTAGATTCAAGCGCAAGTACAGTCAGCATCAGGTTCTGCACCAACAGTAATTATATTTAATTTTAACTACACAGTTCTTGCTTACCTCCCTGACACAAAGCTACTCCACAGTAGTTAAATACAAATTACAACTAAAGTTTAGTCGTGTCTCTCGAGTCCGTTTTATAATCACCACCAGATAGACTTTCTTCATCAGTACGATAATTTGACGTTCATTCAGGAAATTATCTTGCGCAATATTTCCAATTGTTAATCTATCGTGTGAATAGTATAAAACCGCACCGTCAATTGTTATAAACAAGCATTAAAAAAAATTAAGTAAAGAAAATTATTATTGATTATTGGATGTTTGTTATAAATTCTCTGCATAAAATTAAATTCATCAGTGCGAGAGAAGAACAGTGTAGTGCACGGTTTATTTATTGATAATAAAAAGTTGCATGATAGGAATAATTAATATAGAGAATATTAAACGCTTACAAGAGCACTATATTTTATTTTATTAATAATTAATATTTATATACAGTAATGTATGTATTTAACTTACAAAATGGTTAAAATGTGGTATTATTACAGTAATATATTGTTTGTGTGTTTTATTCGGTTACAATACACATTTTAATACAAAGTAAGACAAATAATTGAAAGATATAATTATATAAGTAATAATACAGTGTGTGGTAGGTCACCAAAATAAGATTGCAAAGAATCTTAAGGTCATGGCCACCAGTTAAAAAAAATAAAGAAAAAAATAAATATAATATTTAGTTTCTGTAAATCACTCACCTTGTCAAATTGTTTTGTTCTTAGGGTCCATACAGAACAGATTCGGCTGGATGGATCACTGTTGTTGAATATAAAATAAATTAAATAAATAAAAAATAATTAAAGAGAATCAACATTTTCCTTTACTATATCATAAAAAATGAAATTCAGTTACAATTTATAATTTACAGTACTTTATATTAATTATTATACCTTTATAAAATATTATATTATCATTTTGCTGTGATAGTCACCGTTTGTTTATGAATATTCAAAGTTAGTGCGTTAAGATGGTATTGAAATCCATCAACCTTCAACACAATAATTTCACTATCCTTAACACACTACATTATATAATACTACAAACGTACAGTAGTATTCAATACAAATATCTGGATTAAGGAATATGCTAATAAATTATTAGAAAACTGATAGGAAGTCTTAAGTAGGTTTTAAGCACTTGAAGGGAATTTTAAGACGCAATGTTATGATGGTTATTACATGATGATCTGAACAGATCATTTATAGCAGCAATGGAAACCAATAATAAACGACTGTACACAACAGGCTTGACTGATTTTACAAGCAAACGCATTCTTTGGGTCGTAGATTTTAACATCAATCGGAGGCAATTAGAGATGTATGTCTGCAAAAATAAAAAATTGTCTCATTTCATCAAATGCTTTATGCATTGTCTGTTATTGATGTATCTAGTAACTAGGTGAAAGGTTACTTTAAAATGATGTTTGCAAACATAATTTGCAGAGAACACATTCAACAGTAAGACATACACCTACAGTAAAATCTTTCATTTGAGGCAAAAGATACTTTTATTAAGAGGACAACCCTATATTAAAAGAACACCCCTATATTAAACGGACACCCCATAAAGGAGGCACTAGCATGCCCCAAGATGTAACAAACACATTACCTATTTAAATTAATGTCAATTTTCTTGTTGCTTTGAATTGATTCCACAGTAGCATTATAGGAAAATAAGAAATACCGCTCATGTGCACTTTAAAGAACCTAGTACATCTTTTGTGATGAGTAAGGAGTTACCCGGTGTACCAGTACACACACACACTGCCACTATCATACAAAGCCACTGTGCAATTGGGACTGGACCGTTTTTAGAGGTGTTTACCACCTGTTGGTCCCGATCCTTCACTAACACTGTTAGTGAGAAGTTGAATAAATAAATTAAATTAAAAAAAATATATTAACATTTGGTGGTGCATGCACGATGAAACAATTCTACAGAGACACCGTAAAAAAAAGTTTTTCTTTGTTTTCTTAAGTTTCCAAAACATCCTAAATTCTTTATTATTTAACTGACTTTTCAGATTATTTATGTGACCCAGATGCTAATATCTATAACATAGACTTCACACGATTTAAGATCAGAGATATGGAGAGTAATACAGTGCTGTTTGAGATTGCGAAGCCACCCCCATCAGGTAAGGATCTAGTAGATACTAATAATGGAGCTGGAGTGGAGCTGTGGCTTGGTGCTTATGACGCTTGGCTACCAATCTAAGGGTCCTGGGTTCAAGTCCTGTCATATGTCAGGGTTTTTTTCTCATGACAATTTACAACTCCACTCCCAAAGACTTAATAATAAGTCTTTGTTTATGTAGAGCATCTTGTGTATATGTTTGTCTTGTGAAATTATTAAATAGTTTATCCATCCTGTAATTGGCGGGTTACTCGCTGTTGGATGAGTATGAAATAAAAAAAAAATAAATTAAAAAAAATAATACTTGAATTAGTTTTTTATGTTTAAGTTTATGGCCGGCAAACGACAATTTAAATTAGTTTTACATTCATCAGATTGATGGATGAAACTATAAAGCCAGGACTGTTTAAAACACCTTGGTTGGTCCTTGATCATCCAGTGCCCACCTTGACCAGAGGGTATGGGGCAATACGTCTTGAGGCAGATACTAGATGCAGGGCTGCCATAACAGTCAGCAGTGCTAATTTCAAATGCCTACTATAGCACCTCAGCTCCATATACAGCACCGGATATTCCTAAATGGTCTCCTATTCAAGCTCTAATCAGGCTTAACTTCGGTGATCTGACGAGAATGTTGTAAAGCCGTATTCGAATAAAAAAATTAATAATTGGATAGATTTCTATAATAAAGTTGATTTAGCTAGTTGGACTTAATAATGATAGCAACTTGAGAAAAATTTATTCTACTATATGAAGCTCTGTCTACACTATCAAACTAGTTTGACAGAAATGTGTGATGTAAACAAAATTTGTTTACAGCACACATTTTTGTGATAATTTAATTTAATATGATAGTGGTATGGCCAAATATGGTAGTGATATGACATCATCATGTCCATACAGTATATGGTCACATCACATTGTCACATAAAGATTGATAGTGTAGACAGAGCTTAACAACTAGAAATTGTCACCAATAATTTTGTCTTCGATTGTTTTAGATGATGACGAGGAGGAGGAAACAGACACGGAGGATGTTGACCCCAACGCAGGTCGGTTTGTGCGTTACCAGTTCACTCCACAGTTTCTGAAGTTAACCACAGTTGGCGCAACGTAAGACTTCTAATGTTTAACACGCCTCAATTATTATTTTATATTTTTTTATTTATTGTACTGTATGTACATTTAGTGATATGGAAAGACAATTTAAAAACTAGATTTGAACTCGTCACTACGGACGAGTTAGGTTATCCGCAGTGCAAAAGCCACGTGCACGTCATACGTTAGAATAGTGCGCGCAAAAAAATAAAACGATTATGGCATTGAAAAATGTTAGTGCGCTCTCTATGTTGCGTCGCGTCTAAGTATATACGGTATAACACTATATACTGTATACGTACTACATACAGTGCAGAATAGGTGAAAATAAGTGACCAAAGTTATTGACGCATTTGAATATGATGACGTCATCACAATTTTTAAAATGGTGGATCATGCGAAAGGTAATTGATTGATCTAGACAATATAAAAAAATTGAGTGAAATGGAATAAGGATAAGTAGAGATGCGCTCTATTAAATTGACGAGCTATGACGAAAGAGAAAAAAATCCTATATTTTATATTCGGGTGGCCATACGATGACGTCACAATGTCTGGTTAGCCATATCAATGCATGATTCGAGAAAAACAACTCATCTACTTCCAGAATCTGAAATTTTAAATATTTTCACCTCGGAGTTTAGAATCTATGACTGTTTTAAAAAAGGCATAATTTTGACGAATTTTTGAACTTTTTCTTCAAAAACGCGCGCAAATTGTTCAATTCTACGTGCTCGTATGACGTGATTTTAAGTCGAAATTGATTGAAAATTGGTAAATGTACTAGAAAAGGCTGAAAAAACAAAAATCAAGCAAAAAAAAGATGTTTTTGCGCTACGTGCGCACGCGCGCGTAAAAAAATTGCGCACGTGTGGGAATTTTTGAAATGCTCAAAATGACATGAAACGCATAGAAAGTTGATTAGAAATTGATTTTTCGCATTTTGAAATTTCAAACGCGCGTGCGCGCGTAACTTTTTGTGAAACATGCCATTTTTAATCCATAGAAAGTTTGCGCATGATCTCACTTAAATTTTCACAAAGTTTCAATACAAAACAACTTTTAGTTTTTATTCTATGATCAATCATTGAAATTCATAAAATCGCGCGTAACTTACGCTGCGCAACTCCAAAATCGTCCAAAAGCTTGGCTGCACATCTACAGCTATAGGTCAACCTTATGACAAAGTTATACAATCTTATGTTGGCCACAAGATAGAGATGTGCTGCGAACAAAATTCGGGGAAAGAAAGAAGAATAACATAGAAAAAAAAAAAAAAAAAAAAAAAAAAAAAAAAGATCCTGACAATAACAAGGGGTTATCCGCCAAGTGCGGATAACCAAATAGATATAATATTATACAGTATTAACTCGCCATATGTTTTTAAATATAAAAATTATTGTATACAATTATTGATCTTTTTATATTTTGTATGTATTGTAATTATAATAGTTATTATAATTTGAACATCAGATAAAAATTACAGATATGATTTTATGAATTATGAGTTGGCATATTGCTACAGTATGTTTGCATCCACATTATAATATTAATTTAATAAAACTAATGCTCTGTCTACACTATCAAATTTTATGTGACAAAAAATGTGATGTGCCCATATATGGACATAATGATGTTATATCACTACCATATTTAGGCATATCACCACCATATTTAGGCATATCACTACCGTATGTAGGCACATCACACTTTTTTGTCAAACTAGTTTGATAGTGTAGACAGTGCTTTAAAAAATCCTGATATTTTGGTTAAAATACAGCCTAATTTGGGAAGGTTTGAACATCTACAGATAGTTAATGTCTCAAAGGTCATAATATAATTTTTTTTTTCAATTTCTAGGGTGGAATTCCAAGTAGGTGATCAACCCGTCAACAATTTTAGAATGATTGAGAGACATTATTTCAAAGAAAAACTACTGAAAAGTTTTGACTTCAATTTTGGATTCATTATTCCAAACAGCAAAAACACATGTGAACATATATATGAATTCCCAGGACTAGAACCTGAGCAAAGTAAGTAAGGCTGGCTTTACCAGGTTGCAGTAGTTACCGACAACTTTATACTGCCCTCAACTTTAGTCTTGGGTTTAATTCCTGCAGTACAAAGTATTGTGTTCTTGTTGCTTAACTTCTGTCTCAACCAGCTTTTTTTCCTTTTTATTTTGTATTATTTATACTGGGTAACCTCTTCAGTCAAAGACTGTTCTCCCGGGGGCCCAGTTATGGTCAGTGGCTGTGACTGACAGTGGCTGTGTGTGTATTAGTACACCAGGGTAACACCTATTCGACTCAAAGGATGTACTAGGTTCTTTAAAGTGCACATGTGCTAGATGTGGATCTACGGTTCATTTTGAACCCATTAACCTCCTTCCTGGCTATTTTTATTTCAGTCTTTGCAACATTCTAACCCTAAATAATCATTACAAAATCTGGTATTTTTTTTCAGTCAAAGAAATGGTAGAATGCCCATTTGAGACCAAATCTGACAGTTTTTACTTTGTTGACAACAAACTGATAATGCACAACAAGGCTGACTATGCTTACAATGGCGGGATAGGATCGATGTAGAAACAACAAAACACCAAAGAACAGAAGCAAAACACAAATACAAACCAATCACGTTAAAACAACGCTGCCGCTGCTGCTCATTGTGTAATAATTTAATAATAATTTTCCAGAAATATATATATTCAATATTTTAAAATGTGTTGCATTGTTTGGGGAAGGGTTTTTTATGCAAGTTACGTTTGAAATTGTCTTAATCTAACAATCTAAAACTCTGTCTATACTATCAAACTTTATGTGACAAAAAATGTGATGATGTGATGTGCCCATATATGGACATAATGATGTCATATCATTTCCATATTTGGGCACATCACTTTTTGTAAAACTAGTTTGATAGTGAAGACATAAATAAAGCCATAATTATTATAAACAAAATATAAAATACATTAAAAACCAGATGATTCAAGTATTAAAAACAAAGCATTTATTATAATATGAAAACAAAATATTGCATATGTGATTATGCACGAACATAACAATATAAAGAAAAGATGCATTTAAATATCTGGTTATTAAACTAATAATTATATTTTGTTAAATGTTATTATACAATCTATTGATGTACAGTATATATCATTCCACACTTGCACAGCTAATTAGTTTAATGTGTTGTATAATACACTTGGTATTTCATAACTAATATTCATATGTCTCAATGGTTGAAAAGAAAAACTTAAAAATCATGTATTGTGCAATGCATCATGGGTTACTGTACGATGCATTATGGGTTACATTGTGTGCAATGCATTGTAGGACAGGGGATTTTTTTTTTCGGGGATTTCTAAAAATATACCAATATAATAAATAATAATAAACAATCTTATTAATTGTTTCTTATTTTACTGTTAAATTTGTCATTTTTAGTGCAATTAAGTACAGGCTATACTTTTTTTAAACAAAACTAACATTTAATTTGTTTGTATTTATATTAATTGCAATTGAAAAAAAACACATTTTCTTGGTTTGTACCATCACAATAAGTTGTGCTTTTCTGATTTTTTTTTTGTTCACAGTTTCTTCACCGTTGAATATTTTACTTCAATATGATTGTGATTTTTATATTTGAATATTTTGTAATGTGATTTAAAATGAATTTAATTTTGTAGAAAGAATGTATTATGTTAATGAATACAAAACATAAATGTTAGGTAAACTTGTTTGTTTTACGCATGGGTGGTAATGTGTTGAAACGCACAGTATTACAGTGCGTAACATTTTAGTTTGTCTGATGTTTTGTCAATAAGATATATTATTTGTAGCTTGTTCCATTTCTCAGTTATGGACTATGTCAAAATATTCTAATGCAGTTACTGCAGAACTATTTTTTCTTTACTCTATATTCTGTTTATGCAAATTGTTTAGCAAACTTTTTTGGGGTAATCATATGCCAGTGAATGCCTCAAAACTGAAGAAACTAAAAATTTAACATAACTTTGGGACCAAACAAAGAAAGGTTCCCTTTAACAGAGGTGTCCCCTGGACTTTCCCCTCGTTTGTTTCTTGAGTGTCCGTTTAATAGCAGATTAAAAAAAAATATTTTCTGTGTGAGATCATTATTGATAGAATGTTTAAGCAACATAACATTGTTGTAGTGGTAAGGTGTAGATATTTAAGCAGGTTTAACTCTCCTAACTCTTTTTTATCAAGAAGGGTCAAAACAAGGAAAATATGACCCTAACCTTTATTTATTCATAGGATTAAACATCTATTGGCATTCTGTTATACTACAGTATACAACTATATCCAAGAAGACTATTAATTACGGTAATTGTAAAACCAACTTAAATTGGACATTAAGTGGTATCTATATTCCCAAAGATGATTTTTCTGCATATCTTGTATATTTACACTTATTTTTTTACAATCTGTATAATAATTTATTTAAAAATTCAGTTATTTAATACTTAAACGTTGTCGCATTTATACACAGTTTTTCCTCGATAGATCTCAGTACAACTGGCTGAATCTGCAATTATATGTATCCTATATGTGTCGAGTAAAATGGTTGTCTTCAGTGGAACGTTCTTTCAAGTAGTTTAGTTAAAACCATTCCCGATGATAAAACAGCAGAATATCATTATAAATTATAATATTTGTAGATATATTGTATATTATTCTAAGACAATATTAATCTCAAATGGTTTATTTCCGAGAAAAAAGAAGAATTCTGTGGAAATAAAATCAAATGTTTATTTTTCAATCTAGCCTTGACTGCTGTGTAAATAATTGATATAATATTAAAACATAAAATGAATTGAAAAAGAACACAAATGTTGTATTTCGTTGTATTAATTTGGTAATAAATAGTGTAATTTTTACTAGTAATTTGTTGTATGTGTGTTCTTTTATGGCACTTAAAACCCAAAATATATCTTTTTCTGTAATTATTGATAGCTTTGGGAAGATGTACTCTACTATCAGAGACATTTCTGAACATATTCTTCCGTACGGATAGAAAACTCTAAATTGCGTGCACGTGCTAATAACACGATGTAGCAAACAAAATTGCTACCGCCCTCTATTTTTATTGCCGCGGTTGCTAAAACAATTTTCGCGTTTAGAATTTCAATAATTTGGTATATTTTTTTGAAAGTGAAATTAAGTCGTTTAGAGAGGCATTTCATGGATTTCACCAACCTTCAAATAGACTCAAAACATTGTAATGCACTATAAATAGGTTAATTTTAGGCTATTATTTTGCTTTAGGTGTTGATTTTCTTGTCAATTGCTAGGCCTATCAGTGAACGAGAACTGTACGATTTGTTGTCAAGTCGAAGCGTATACGTCCGCCTGAAGTTGTAGGTTAATTGTGACCATGATAAGATGTATACGGCCTAGAGATAACTAAAATGGTGAAATCATGATGACTTTAATTCTATTGACTCTATAAATCTTCAGCTGCAATCAAATAAGGAAGGAGGACAATGATGGAAGGCTTCTCACTTTTAAAACAAGGTTTTTTCCTTGTGAGTCTGATTCTATGCACTGTGAACGCACAATCATCAGGTTTGTTTTTCTTTAAAGTAAATATTTTTGTGATAAATTAGTTTATTTATTTTTTCCTGTTAGTACAGTATCCAAAATCCAGTAATTGATTTTGTTTGTCATGTTGGAATTTTAATATTTGTTACAAACAATGAATAATTATATAATATTATTTTCTGCATTTTTATTTGCCAGATCTCGTCGGTGTTGTAAATGTAGGAGATGATGCTGTAAACAACAATACAGAAATAAATTTGTTTACGGTATCAATAAATGAAAACAACGGTGAAGTTCCGATCACATTGGCTGTCTACAATCTGTCTTCCAACTCTTTAGTTTCAAACAATGATATTCAAACACAAGACGTAAGTATCTTTTGCTCTTTAAATTAATTTAACAATAAAGTTATTTTGTATATTATTTATAATGTACCTGATTATCTATTTATAAACATTTTAATTAACTAGTTTATTATTATAGTACATGTTTGTTTACTTTATTTTGTTTATTAATTATTCATTCATTCATTCAATCTTTTATTTCGGAAACTCTGGTCCATAGAAAGTCAATTACATATAAATGAAATAAATAAAATAAACAAAATTACTACTACCATCTGAGGATGGCATTCCATCTGGAGAGCATCTTCGACTTAACTAAGACGTTGCTTATAATCGTTGAGATTAAAATATTTTTGCTTGCATTAAGTCTACACATCAGGCCATATATTGATATTCTTAACAATTCATAAAAAGAGGGAATTCTACATTCCGTAAACATGAGGCTGGCACTGCAATGTCAATGTATTTTGATTAATTATGTATTTTGTTTACAGGTGATGGTATTTTGTGATGTCATAACACCATACACTGAGGGAGACACAGCTGTGACTTTCAGGACAGCGATTTTAACAAGTGCTAAGCCATCTCATATCATCCTTTTTGAGTAAGCTTGTCTAGATGTTAAGATGTTTTATAGCTTAAAAGCTACAACAAGAACAAATAATTCGAAAGCTCTGTCTACACTATCAAACTAGTTTGACAAAAAAGTGATTTGCCCAAATATGGTAGTAATGTGCCCAAATATGGTAATGATATGACATCATCATGTCCATACAGTATATGGGCACATCATATTTTGTTGTCACATAAAGTTTGATAGTGTAGACAGAGCTTAATTATGCAATTTGTATTAATATTTTTTCTGTTTAGCATATGATCAATCAATTACATTTTTTTGGTAAATGTAAAGCCATCTGGTATCATTATTTTTACAGTATTGGCAAACAAGGACGAGCAATAGAGATTCAATGTTATGGTTACAGCAATGCACCAGGCAGCCTTTATCAAAATAGTACCAAAGGACTTACTGGGTAAGGAAATAACTTTGTATGTTTACACAGTAGCATCAGAAATTGCTGAGTATAATATATAGTCTATTTCGTGCCTAGCTTACCTGGATAAACCGACAATAGCCCTTTCTCCTCGAAGAGCGAAATACCTCGAAAAATTTTCATTAAACACCCCTCTCCACAAATGGTATAGTCCATGAACTATGCCCTCAAGTGGGAGCCTCCCTACAAACCACCATCATCATTTCTTTTCGAGACATGAGAGAGTAAACATGTCCTTAAGAGAGCTTGTACAGTGGTATACTGTTGCAATAAATATAATACCTGGAATTGCTGCTATATGAAGCTAAGTAGTTTTTCTTGGTTACTAGAATAAAAATATAGAATCTATGTTATTTCTTATGACCACTTACACACAACGTGGAGCAGCCGGGCGGTTTCTGTTGAGGATAGATACGGATACGCGAGACAAGCTACGCATTTTCCGCTTATTATTACCGCTTGTCTGTGTAAATTGGTCTTATGATGGAAGAACTTTTAAATCAGAGAAGAAGAAGAATAGCCATAGACTGTAGCCATGGGAACAGCTTTCAAATTGTTGATAATTTATATTGTACAGTAACATGCTTTCAATCAATATTACAATATTATAAAGCTCTGTCTACACTATCAAACATTTGTGATGTACCCATATATGGACATGATGATGTCATATCATTACCATATTTGGGCACATTACAATTAGTTTGATAGTGTAGACAGAGCTTTAGGATACAAAACTGTCTTGTAAATAATTGATTGCTTTTATTTGTAGGTTTATTGCTGTGATAAAGAGTCCAGTTGTTGGTTTGTGCCAAGACATGATCATTGTTCCATATCTACTAGATGACACATATACACAAGAAATTACTTTACAATTATCGTATGTATTAAGCCTTGTCTACACTATCTAACAAAATATGATGTGCCCATATAAGGACATGATGATGTCATATCACTACCATATTTGCACATATCACTACCATATTTGGGCATATCACTACCATATTTGTGTAACATTTCCATCATTTATTTAGTGATTACAATTATTTTGGTTCATTACTTTATACTTTAGAAAGACATTTTTTTTTTCAGGGAGGAAGTAATTGCAAGTGAGGTTAATATATCTTGTGAGGTAGATTCCCTTTATCAAGGTATAATTGCATGTTTTATATAATTATAATGGTAGTCTTATATAGCACCTAATACAATGTTTCTAAGTTCTTTACACACAAAAGTGATCCATATAATATCCTAAGGTAACCAAAAAAAGAACAATACTGCTCCGTTCTCCAGCACTTTGAAGCTCCAATATGAGAGCTCGCCAGAACATTATTCACAGGAGCTTGAGTGAAGGCATCTGTCTATCCTGTCCTACCAAGATGAGGCTTGGTGTATCATGGATTATAAATGCATAATTTGTTGATATTCATAAATAGTATTTTAATAATACAGTATTGATTATTGTTAAACTTTATTGCCAATACTAATGCTGTATTTCAGTTTCTGTTTTGTTTTTGTAGGAGATGATTTTTTGTCTCTTGAGTTCCAAGATCAATTAGTATCAGTTGGGACAACTGAAATAAATGCAAGTATTTTCTTTCCTAACTTTTAATCATTGCAGGATATTGTCTAAGTGCAAATCCAAATTTTATTGTTTAACTAAGGAATGCTTTGGATCAAAGAACTGAAACCTACACTTAAGGAGGAGCTTAATAACTTAAGTTCTTAGTATTGTAGGCCTTCTTTGATGTTAATTAACCAATTAATTAGTATTTCCTGTCACCCATTGGTGTTTGTTGTTTTTGTATAATTCGATTCGATAACTTGATCTTGAAAATGGTTCCATGATGGTTCCGAAACGTTGATCTTCTTGTTTTTTGTCATTAAATGTTATTGTAAAGTTATTTTCTTTCTATTAAACTTAAAATTATCAATAATATTCCATAACTATTTATTTAATATTTATATATGTCACTTTACCCTTTGAAAGTTTTCCCAATATGACTTCAATAAATGTAAATAACTTATAATAAAATAAAAATAATGTTTTTAATTTTCCTCTTCTGTATCATATAGATGAGATATACAGTGTTAGCCAAGAATCTACAACCTGTGCTAGTAAGATGTAGCGGTCAGTCGGTCAATGGTCTTCAGTACTTGAGAAACGAATCCGGTAACTATCACACATTATTGTGTTGACCAATAATTTTAAAAGGAAAAAGAAAATAAGTTAAACAGAGCAAGTGATGTTAAGGAATTGGTTTGAGAGAAGGCAAACAATTTGATACCTACCTTTGTCATCTTGGTTGTATCATCAAGGTACACATCCATGGTTGTATCTTAGAAAACCTACAGCCAAGAATGCTAAATGGGCATAATGTATTTGTGTTACGTAGCGGCAGACGTTTCATAACATCTTTTATCCAACTGCCATTCGGGCACTGAATGCTTGTCAGTATACCATACTTTATTTTTGTTAGTTTTTCATTTATCTATTTTTGTCTATCTCAGAGCAAACATAATTTCTATGTATATTTTATAAGCAAATGACAATAAATGGAAGTAATTTTTCACTGATGAATGAATGAATGTTCATTGTACCACTAACCACTGTGTCGTTACTGGTTCTTTTATAGGTTCATCTGCCATGTTCGCATTTGCCGAAACATCCGTCCGGTTTGTTCCGTTTATATCCAATGTTGCCAGCACTTACTTCAAGTCATTCCTAATCCTAGGCTCAACCTTTGAAGAGGGTCAGGTGGCTTTTAGTTGTTACATCACAGCAGTGAATGACTCTCTTGAGGCTAAGCTTATAGCTGACAACCCAGTATGTGAGAGGCCTCCGATTACGCCTAGACCACCTACTACTATTGTTCCAGTCACAGGTTTGTTTAAATTGATTAGTAAACATTTTAATTCATGATTATATGTTACAAATTTTAAATTATTATTATTAACTGTAATCACATGTGCATTATTATGGGATTACAGTATGTTTCCATACGTGTTTGATCCAAAAAATTACTGTGGTAATAATGTGCAGTGCATTGAGAGCTTGCTTATATACGCTATACAAGAATGAACTATTATCAATATTATTAATTCTGAAAATAAACGCCTACAAAAATTATTTTTAATCTATTCAGAAAAGGGTGCCAGACCAATAGTGTATAATTTTTTGTAAAATAACTGTTAGTTAATTTTGAATAACATTTATTGCTAGAAGTCGATTGACAAAGTGTTTAAGACAGGGATGAATGAATAATAATGATAATATGTATGTTTAATATTCTATACAGACCCTTCATGTGTAAATGCAACCTGCACCACACCTAATGTCACCACACCTGCTGCCACCACACAGACTCCCACTACCCAATCACCTTCTACGACGACGACAATGGCACCAATAGAGGACAATACTGAATGGTATTTAGAAGAATCCGTTATTGTTTTTGACGTAAGTAATTACTATCAATCGCTGAATGTCTAGTGTGTAAAGCTATGTCTACACTATCAAACTAGTTTAACAAAAAAAGTGTGATGTGCCCAAATATGATAGTGATATGACATCATTACATTTTTTTTTCACGTAAAATTTGATAGTGTAGACAGAGCTTTAGACTATTAAGATTACGAATCATCAGATATCATAGTACTATAATAATTGTTTTGAGATTAAGATTTTAGTGTATTTGATTTTATTGAACTCAATGTAAATTGTACTTTATACTCGATACATTTGAGAACACTTGGACATACAACCTCCAGATCTCAGGCTTGGCATTTATATCTCTAGACCACTGAGCTTTTTTGGTTAGATTTTAGTAGAGCAACATATCTGACCAATTACTTATAATTTTATTCAAATTGTTTTAAACTTTGTAGAGTGGAGATGTGTTCAAAGAAGTGGTAGCAGTCCATGACAACCTGACTGATGCCTACAGAGGGCTTTTGGTGATTACATGCTGTGCATCAGATGACATCAACCTTAACCCTCAATACACCAACCTATCAGCTGCATTACTTATGGTGGTTGACATTGCTCAGGACATTAACATTCCTTCATGTAATACTAAAATTGATTTTAATAGTAAAATTGTTTTTACAGTATTTAGTTCTGTCAATTAGTTTGACAAAAAAAGTCTGTTATACCCATACATGGTAGTGATATGTCTCAATATGATATTGATATGACATTATGTCCATATATGGGCACATCACATAAAGTTTGATAGTGTAGACAGAGCTTTAAGTTTATGAGCAATATTTCACTAGTTGTAACCTCTGAACTTTAGTTTCAGATAATAGCAATCTTACGGATGAAACAGTGTTCCCTAACCCAGCATATGTTGAACTTGGACCTTGCAATTGTGACTTGACCTTAGGTCATTGCGATGTAACGTGTTGTTGTGATAAGGTAACTTGTTCAATAATACTTATATTTTTAATTCTATGAAAAAAAACTTGCATATAAACCTAACTATAATTAACACAGGTAGTCCAATCAATGAATTAATTAATCAGGGTTGCCAGTCAAGTCGGCCCTAAACCATTACGGCCAAAGTCAAGTCGACCCCCACATCAGGTTGTCCCTACGTCACTCGGCCTCAAGTCAACTCGGCCTCAAGTCAACTCGGCCTCACATCAACTCGGCCTCACGTCAACTCGGCCAAAAAATAATCAACGTAAGAGTTGACTTGGGACCGACTTGACTTGAGACGGTTTAGGGCCGACTTAGATCTAAATCATAAATCATTTATCAACTTAATTAACCAATTGCTTTTCCTATAGGATTGCTCTGACGATGACATTGACCAGTTCACTTGCCTTCCCGGCATTCCTGGAGGATACTTCACTGACGATTGGGAGTACAGTTGTTATAACACAGACATTTTCCGGCCGGATTGGTTCCCATTTATGTGTGTAGAAACCATAAATAAAATTTTCCTTGGTTACTACTTTCCGTCGGATGTCCCTGGAGCAAGAGACAATCAAGAATTCCAAAGTTTACAATCAAATTTACCGACAGATTATACAACATTTGAAGAGGATGAAATTAGAGATTTGAATCCGTCATCAGAATTTTCCGGAAGTGGCGGTTATACTTATGGAGCACCGGTGCAATTGCTTTATGACGACAGCAACATTGGTCTTTTAGCTTTACCTCAAAAAGGCTCAGGCAGTGGCTGTCTATGGTCGTCAAGTGTTAAATATCAAATAGATTCTAATTCCACTTGTAGAATGAATATAACGAGCCAAACATGCCAAGTATCGTCTGCGTTAAATGCGAGATTGTTTGTACAGTCGTCAAGCGGGGCTTATCCACCATGCCCAGACGCTCCGCAAGTCATCGGCGCGTATGGTTACGTCACTGGTACTCTGTCTGTTAGTATGGTTGAATACTATTGTCTAGATGATCTAACAGATTACGTGGCCAGCACTGAGAAAAGGTCTTCATATGGTTTTTACACATTATCTTTACCGTTTGTGTATGAAAAAAAGCAACCAACGTACTCGCGTTGTGTATGGGACGATGATTTCTCAAAACCACCTGAACCGAACTATAACAGTACAACGCAAATGTGTGACAACTCGGTTGTAGATGTCCAGTACGAGCTTGTTTGGTCGGGTGGTGAAATTTTACTTTTAAAAAGCAACGTGTATATTGGAGCAGTTCCTGTTGAACCAAGCGGTACTCAGTTATACCCGAAATATTCTGCAAAGTTTACACACGAACCTCCATTGACATTCAGTGAGGAGACGGGAGGGGTCGAAATTACTGAAGAGGAATTCAGAAGGTCTGGCAACCCTGGCTATCAAGTGGGTGAACTTTTACTAAGTGGGGTTAGCGTGTATAATGAGGTGAACATATCTACTCCTAACCCAGCTTGTAATGATAGCGTGGCTGGTGAATGCGACTCTGCTGCGGGTGATTTAGAATTTGTGTTTGTAGACACTTCTTCTAGCACACGTCTTAAATACATAGCTTCAGGTGAGATAATTTTTTTAAATAATTGTCACATTTGTTAAGCCTTGTCTACACTATCAAACTATTTTGACAAAAAAAATATGATGTGCCCAAATATGGTAGTGATATGCCCAAATATGGTAGTGATATGCCCAAATATGGTAGTGATATGCCCAAATATGGTAGTGATATGACATCATCATGTCCATATTTGTGATAGTGTAGACAGCGCTTTAGAACTTGATTGATTGATTGGTTTTGTTTCAGGCCCATCTGGGTTGTGTGAAGACTCTACTTATGAAGATATAACGTTTGGAGAGGATTTATCCTCGGGATGTATATACCGTGTAGGCCTTTCACAGTTGGACAATTGTACCCTCTTACAGCAGGATCTAGAGAGTCAGCTGAAGGCTATCATGCAGGCTGATAGGATAGCGAAAATTGGCAATGCTAGTTCCTTCAATGACAATGACTGGATTACAATATTTAGGTAAGCTTAAGGGCCTTTCACACCTGTTTTGGCACAGTTCCAGTCTGGCGCCGTCAAATCAAATTGAACATCAGTGTTTCGTATTCACATGGCTATGCACATATCGATTGGTGTATAGCCACTTGGAGCGATGTGAAAACAAAACATTGACGTTCGTTTTGGTTTGCCGGCGCCAGACTGGAACATGTTAAAGACCCTTTACCCATGTTTATTTAACTTGGTAAAGGTCTCAAGGATTGTGAAAGTGAGGAGAAGAATACTAAGTATGTATGAAATTAATAGACGAACTTTAAGATTACTGAAAAATGTTTGGGATATGTGATACAAATTTGTGATGACAAGTAGAATGTTTTTTTTTATTTCACAGAGAGCCAATTGAGTATGAGGTGACATCAACTGCAGAGCCATACCAAGAGAGAGTGAATGAAGTCCTAGAGTCCTTAATTGGCACTTGCTTCCATATGCCAGTGGGTGTTCATCTGCAGATACTCTATGCCGATGCTGGGATGGTGAATGGGGTCATACAACAGGAAGTGGTTGCTGCTAAAATAAGGTTTTTCTATTTTCACAAATTTTGCAGTTTATTTAGGTTGTGGGTACCTTTGGTTTGGTCTACTAGCGTTCATGTTCCCAACTAGTTATCCATTCATAGAAGCACTGATGAAGAAAGTCTATCTGGTGGTGACTATAGAATGGTCCCAAGACATGATTATACTTCGGCATTGGTTTGTTTGGTTTTCAGGTTTTTTTTATATACTTAGGCAACTTAAGCAAAATATTTCACTAAAAGGTGGCAATCCATGTTCACAAGTGAGTGAGTGGCCGAGCGGTTAAGACAGTGGAACCGTAATTACCTAGCCATAACAACGGCAGGGGTTCGAGGCTCACTCACTCCATGGTTCTGGTGGTAGAACGAGTCTTCTCGGATAAGGACTATAAACCGTAGGTCCAGTGTACACATCTAGCTCGTGTGCACTTTAAAGAACCTAGTACATCTTTCGAGACGAGTAGGGGGTTACCCCGGTGTATTAGTACATCACAGCCACTGATCACCAACTGGGCCCTCTGGGAGATCAGTCATTGACTGAAGAGGTTACCCAGTATAAATATATATTTCAATTCAATTCAATTCAAACATATACACAAAATGCTCTAAATAAACAAAGTCTTATTACAAGTTAATAGAAAATTGAAGTGTTTTGTAATGATCTTATTTTCAGTTATCGAACTCAGAGCATTGAGTTGAAGTGTGCCGGTGCTAATAGTGCCAGTTGTCAACAGAACTCATCAGCTTCTGAGCGTGTGCAGTCGTTTGTTCTTAGTAATTGGATCACGTACACTAAAGTACCAGCAGTTAGTCCAGAGCCTGTCATTCTGTAAGTACCTTTTCTTCTCTTCTGCTTTTTATTTATTTTGTTTGTTTGTATCTATGTATTTATTTACATTCAAATATTATACTGTTTTATAAATGTTACTGTTGTTGAAAAGCAATAAATATAACGGTACTGACTTATTACTTACTTGTTAAGCGCATTGAGGATTTGTATAATGCGCTTAACAAAGTCCCATTTATTATTTTTTTAAATGTTCTTAGTTTAATGTGTTTTACACATTTTTATCTATTTTGTTTCCGATTTTAGGCAGTATTGTTTTATTTCTATGTTTTTTCTTAAAACAAATGATAATAAAGGATACTTGACTTGACTTGACTTGATTTCTATGTGAATCATTTAAAAAAAAATTTATGTAGCATGACAACAATTATTAATTAATAGATAATTTTTAGAATGCAGTACCATAAAAATGTGTTTATGGAAATTTAATTTCTTTACAGATATTTTAAAGGTGTTGATGAGAGTCTTTGTCGGTATGGCAAGTGTCCAGAGGAGGCGTTTTACCCAATCACAAGAGCATTCCTTGGCGATTCTTATGAATATTCATTAGCTGTGGGGTTAACTCTTATGTTGTTTGGTTTTGGTTATGTTGTGGTAACCAAGCCTTGGATATGAAGATACAAGATACCTTGAATTCTAGAATACCTTGAACAATAATGATAATAATATGTCATTTTTATATAGAGCTTCATGCATAAAGCCCCGAAAGCTCTGTCAACACTATCAAACTAGTTTGACACAAAAAAAAAAGGTGATGTGCCTAAATATAGTAGTGATATACTCAAATATATGACATCATTATGTCCATATATGGGCACCTCACATTAAGCGCTTGACATTATTACCCCAGATTGGAAACGTACTCCCATAATGCAGCCTTAGCGCAGTTGTGTTTTGACCTTACCAGATACCCATTTGTACAGCTGGGTGGAGAGAGTCAAGTGTAGTGTCTTGCCCAGGACAAAAGCGATGGGACGAGCATTAGTAATCTGGTTAGTCTGGTTTGGAAGGGATTAGAAAGGACATGGAAAGGACTAGAAGAGTGTTAAGACTCTACCCACTTATGATGACCTACAAATCTAGGATAGTCGACCAGGGTGTTACAACAACACCTTATAATCCCATTCGATGGTGGATATGACAGTACATTTGACAAGCATATCACTTCACAGGCAACCTTGTAAAATATACTGTACAGTACTTCATCAAACCTCCCAATTCAGGACTCTCTCTGAAAACTAGAAACTCTCCTAAAACAGACTTTTCTTTAGGTCCAAAGGGTCCCAACTTATTGTTACCATTAAAAACACATTCCAAATACCAGACTTTCCAGAAAACCAGACATATTAGGCCAGCCCAAAGGTATCCAGTATTGGGAGAGTTGCCAGACATATTAGGCCAGCCCAAAGGTATCCAGTATTGGGAGAGTTGCCAGGCATATTAGGCCAGCCCAAAGGTATCCAGTATTGGGAGAGTTGCCAGACATATTAGGCCAGCCCAAAGGTATCCAGTATTGGGAGAGTTGACTGTACTTCATTTTACTATTTTCTTTTGTACGTCCATCAGTAATAATGTATTTATTTATCATTCCATGTAAATTTTACATCTCTTATGTATGTACAGTTGATAAGGTCATTATAGTCTTCTCGGATAAAGGTCCAGTGTACACATCTAGCTCATGTGCACTTTATAGAACCTAATAAATCTTTCGAGACGAGTAGGGGGTTACCCTGATGTACTAGTACACACAGCCACTGACAACTGGGCCCTCTGGGAGACCAGCCTTGGACTGAAGAGGTTACCAGTATAAATAAATAACAAATTCTATTAGTTTCCCTGTGGGGATAATAAAGTTTAATGTTAAAAACATCAATATTCAGTACTATACACTGTACTTTGCTTTAAGAGTTCCTGTTTTTAGATAATAAATTACAGATATTCTATGCAATAATTTAAAAAAAAAAAAAATTGTTTAATTGTTCTTCATTTTTTTTACTGTATGTTTAATCATGGGTTATTAGAACAACAGTTTCATTTCTTTTTCTTATAGCTTTTTCTCTATGTTTCAATGTGTTTTGTGAAATATATTTTATATATATTTATATGCTATAAATACAGTTATAATTTCAGCTTTTGCTGCCGTTTTTTGGCCATTTTGAGAAAACTTGGCAAAATTCAATTATTGTGCGATAATATTTCCATATATATGTGCGTGTATTGTGTTATAAACCTCTTATATAAAATAGCCACTTCTTAAAATTCAATTATGTGAAAATATTGCCATATATACGCATATATTATCATCATCATCTTATAGAGCCATAGTAACCAGATAAATCGAAAAATAAAAGGGTCGAAATTTTGTCAATTTTCTATAAAATCCATGTACTATTAGTACAGGGATTTTTTAAAAAATTGCCAAAATATCGACCTTTTAAAAATTGTTATTATGCAATAATATTGCCATATATGAACATATATTGTGTTATCATCATCTTAAAGAGTCGTAGTAACAAGTTATATAAAAAAATAAAAAGGTCAAATTTTGGACACTAAATGGTTACTATAGCATAATAAACATGCGCAGAGTTGACTAATGGGTTCTGCGCATGCTAATTGTGCTATAGTAACCAGTTTTATCGAAAAATAAAAAGGTCGAAAATTGGCCATTTTTTGGAAAAAATCCCTGTACTATAGTACAGAAAAATTTGCGAAAAATGGCAGATTTTCGACCCTTTTATTTTTTTACATAAATGGTTACTATTGCATAATAAACATGCGCAGAGACGAATAATGGGTTCTGCGCATATCAAAATGTGTTATGGTAACCAGTTTTGACATAAATGGTTACTATAGTATAATAAACATGCGCAGAGGCGAATAATGGGTTCTGCGCATGTCAATTGTGCTATAGTAACCAGTTTTATCGAAAAATAAAAAGGTTGAAAATTGGCCATTTTTTGTGAAAAAATCCCTGTACTGTACAGGGAAATTTCCGAAAAATGGCCGATTTTCGACCCTTTTATTTTTTGACATAAATGGTTACTATTGCATATTATAAGCATGCGCAGAGTCGACCAATGGGTTCTGCGCATGTCAATTGTGCTATAGTAACAACTTTTGACATAAATGGTTACTATAGCATAATAAATATGCGCAGAGTCGACTAATGGGTTCTGCGCATGTTAATTGTGCTATAGTAACCAGTTTTATCGAAAAATAGAAAGGTCGAAAATTGGCCATTTTTAAAAAAAAATCCCTGTACTATAGTACAGGAAATCTTCGAAAAATGGCCGATTTTCGATCACCCTTTTATTTTTTGACATAAATGGTTACTATTGCATAATAAACATGCGCAGAGTCGCCAATGGGTTCTGCGCATGTTAATTGTGCTATAGTAACCAGTTTTATCGAAAAACAATGGGTTCTGCGCATGTTAATTGCATGTCGCATGTCTTAAAAGGTGTCATTATTCTGTATAACATATATTTATATATTTATGTCAAAAGTGGTTACTATAGCATAATTTCGAAAAATGACCGATTATCGATCCTTTTTTGTTGTTGACATAACTGGTAATAATAATAATATCATTACGGTGTTCACATAGTCTCTCTGGGGTATTTAATTCTAAATATTCCAGAAATAAAATGAATACTCTAATAATAACTAAAAAAGTTTAAGTGAGTATTAAATAAAATAATTATTGACAATTATTCGTAGGGCAGTACAAAATTATTTTATGTTTAAAACAACAACATTACACAGCTTGCTGTGCAATTAACACCATTGTTGTGCACGTGAATGGGTTTCCTATGACATAATAGGTGTTAATATGTCAATTGAGTGAGTCTTTCATGGCATTTGTAGTAGAGTTAGTCTTTGGTGACAATAGTAACACACACTTGTAATTGAGTGGTATTTTGATTTTGAATATCTGAATATTATACCACAAGGTGTATCATTCCCTAAATAGCCCAAAAAGCTAAAAAAGTGATTTTTTAAAAATGTGTCAGTTGAGTCGTTCTTTCAGGGATTTTTACGAAAAAGGTCTAAAATAGCCACTTCATAAAATTCAATTATTATGCAAAAATATTGCCATATATACACATATATTGTGTTATCATCATCTTATAGAGTCATAGTAACCAGTTGTGTCGAAAAATATAAAGGTTGAAATTTGACCATTTTTCGGAAACTTTCCCTGTAGGCCTACTAATAGTACAGGGATTTTTTCGAAATATGGCCAAAATAGCCACTTTTTAAAATTCAATTATGCAAAAATATTGCCATATATGAGCATATGTATTATCATCATTTTATAGAGCCATAGTAACCAGTTATGTTGAAAAATAAAAGGGTCGAAATTTTCCGTAAAAATAGTGACATGCTCAGACCATTTATACCTCCATGCTCGGACCTCAATATTCTGAGCAACTATATTTAAATACACTTATTAGGCTATCATATATTTGTGTTATCATCATCTTATATTTACTGTATAGTAAGCAGTTAATTACCGTATGTCAAAAAGAATAGGTATTGTATTTTGACCTTTGCATGTATACTCCTGTGATTGTAAAATAAAAAATGGTCAAAACAACTTTCAGACACTTTTTAGCAACTATTAGACTTGCCCCAAGTCGGTATTTATTGTCCTAATATTAGTTCACCAGTCAGCGTTTTTGACTTTTGTCTGGAAAATTCATGATTGTGAACTCACGTATTATACGTATGAAATGCCATATGTCAAAATACTTCTTTGAGTTTATTGATTTATTTACTGCAGTATCCAGGTATATTTCTGCAGTAATGATAGGGTAATGAAGAATAGGCTTACAGTATTACTACAGTTATGACTTGGTACTTAAGTATATTACTGAATTATTAATTAAATAGATTCAAATACTAAGACTACACCTGTATAATTATGAAGACATTTTAAAGGAAGATGGCATTCAATTTATATGCGATGTGAAATATCGTTGTATTTGCTATGTCTGAAACTCTGTCTACACTATCAAACTTTGTGTGACCAGTTTGGTAGTGTAGACAGAGCTTTATACGTTCAACAAATTACCCACATAGTACAATTAACTTAGAAAAACATAAACCAGACACAAATTATTTAATATCATTTGTATAAATTTAATATACCTAATACCTAGTGCATAGGCTGGTTGGAAGCATAGAGATATTATAGTGAACTATAATATCTCTATGTTGGAAGTCACTTGTCAGAATATACAATATGTACTTGTAAAATAAAATAGGGATATAGGGTGGGAGAAAATATCTGGAAGGTGTATTATGCTCTTTCTACACTATCAAACTTTATGCGACAAAAAAAATGTGATGTGCCCATATATAGACATACTCATATCACTATCATATTTGGGCAAAACACACTTTTTGTGAAACTAGTTTGATAATGTGGACAGAGGATATCAATGTTGTAATAATAGACTTTTTGCATAGTGGTTTACTACAGTACTTTGTACAAAAGCTAATTTACTATATTCCTTGTTAGGTCAAAGGTCAAACTAATACAAGAAGATTATCATTTAGCATTTGTAATCTAGGGTTGCCATCCCAAAGAAGACGCAATTTGAAGATTTCTGGTCATTTTTTGAAGAAAAAAAAAAAGACTCGCAGGGCCATTTTTTAAAATATTATTTATGCAAAATGTCATAGTACATGGTGTACACATTTAATTTAGATACACATTCCATTCCAATTAATATCAGTGCATTAATAACTATGTATCATCATATTTCAATCATTGTTCATTTTTATTTTTTTTTTTATTTCAAGTTAGTTATGACTTAATCAGTTATATATTGAGTAGAAACATTAAATTTTACCTATACTTTTGTTAAACTGCAATAGATTTGGCAAATGTGTTTTGGTAAAAATAAAACACATTGAAATGTTACATTTAAAAATTGTTTGTGTTTCAGTTTTGTATTTGAATATTTGTTTCTGGAAGCGAGGTATAATAAGCCGAAGTCTAGAGGGCATACTCCAGACTGAAAAGTGATTCCAACAGGAGGGGAACCAAAAAGATATATAATAATATATAATATCATTGGTTTCTGATGAAAAAAACCCACCCATTTAACAAAATTTAATTTTCACAGCTTTAGCCTCATTTAGCATCATGATCCGATATTCAATATTACTATTTACAATTATTATTACAGTAATAGGGTAATTTAATATACAGTAGTTAAGGATAGAGCTCCTAGGATTGGAATATGATTGCATTCAATAACGTTTGATAGCATGTCAGAGGTCAATATTGCACACATGTGCGGACATAATCACGACAGATCTCTTACATCTGTGTGGACGTTTACACATGTGCATATTTCAGAAAATGAGTTTGATTCTCTGATTATAGAGATTACAACTATAAGATAGAAACTTGAAAAAATAACTTTTTAAGAATAGAAAATTATTTAAAAAAATTAAAATTAAAACAAAACTTGAATTCAAACTAGTAATACTTATTCTATCTACAGTAATCGCATTAACATTTATTAAGTTATTCGTAATTTTAAAATAAATTATAAAACAAAAATATCAAGCAATAAATTAAGAGCAAAATTTATATTTCAGACTATAAAATGAACTAATACTTTTTCTATTAAGGTAGCATAATTCAAAACCAGTAAAAATAACAATGCTAAGGGCCCATTCACACAAGATGGTATAGGCCCATTCACACAATGATGCTAAAGCCCCATTCACACAAGTCAACTTTTAGGTCATTGCAGAATAATTGTTTATAAAGTAAAATATACATATAGTAACAAATGAGTTGTAAAACAATTGCCAAAATAAATAGCAAATTGCTGATCCAATCTTATTTGCGTGAACAGGCCACTTATTTCATCAACGCCGCCACGTAATGTCACATTCAAACATGCACATGCTAAAGCCCCCAACGGCACAGTTTCATCAAGCACATCGTTATGGTTCACTGCACATCGTCCCACCTCTAGCTGTCGCTTCGCATCTCAGTGGATGTCATACAGCAGTGGATGTACGGATCAGTGGATATCACATGCCTCAGTGGATGTCATGCATCACTGGATATCACGCCTCAGTGGATGTCATGCTTCAGTGGATGTCATGGTTCAGTGGTGTTGTTCAGTTGTATCCATTGCTTCTGAATGGTTGTTGCTGTCCATTTTGGTTAATTCTTCATCGAATGCAAATTGTAGCGAGTGTTGTCTCATTGCACTGAAATATATTTGATAAATTAATCAATACATAAATTAATCAATACATAAATTAATCAATACATAAATAAATAAATAAACAAATACATAAATAAATACATACATAAATTAATCAATTCATAAATTAATAAATTAATCAATACATAAATAAATCAATACATAAATAAATCAATACATAAATCAGTCAATACATAAATCAATCAATCAATACATAAATCAATCAACACATACATAAATCAATCAATACATAAATCAGTCAATCAATCAATACATAAGTCAACCAATCAATACATAAGTCAATCAATCAATACATAAATCAGTCAGTCAATCAATCAATACATAAGTCAACCAATCAATACATAAATCAGTCAATCAATCAATACATAAGTCAACCAATCAATACATAAGTCAATCAATCAATACATAAATCAATCAATCAATCAATCAATACATAAATCAATCAAAACATAAATCAATCAATCAATACTTAAATCAATCAATACTTAAATCAATCAATACTTAAATCAATCAATACATTTATATAAGAATACAGGGTACAATAATTGTGATACCTGAAAGGATTTCTTGGACTCTGATGTGTGATCTTTCTTGGTGATCTTGGTTTTAGTATATCTTTTTGTAAGCACTCCAACACAGACGGAGCCACATATGTAAATCCCTATAACAACAAGATAAAAAATGATTGTGATATTTATAACAGCATCAATAATGAATGTTTTTATTAAACTTAACATTTATTTCTTCCTTCAAGAAGATGAGGTAAACATAATATATTCAGGATATATAAAGAAAGCGAGCAGTTAAGACAGTGGAACCGTAATTACGTAGCCATAACATCGGCAAGGGTTCGAGGCTCACTCGTTCCATGGTTCTGGTGGCAGAACCGTAGGTCCAGTGTACACATCTAGCTCATCTAGTACATCTTTCGAGACGAGTAGCGGATTACCTCGGTGTGCTAGTCCACACACAGCTACTGTGCAATTGGGAATTTACTGTTTTAGAGGCGTTTACCATCTGTTGGTCACATCCTTCACTAATGTACGTCTTAGTGAGAAGTTGAATCAAATAAAAAAAAAGGCATATTCATTTTATTTATTGTAGAATATGGATGTCCTCGAGTGTACTGTACTGTTATGATACTCTTGTCTCTTAAGCTCTGTCTACACTATCAAACTTTATGTGACAAAAAAATGTGATGTGCCCATATATGGACATGATGATGTCATATCACTACCATATTTAAGCATATCACTACCATATTTAAGCATATCAATTTAATTCAAAATTCTTTAATCATTCCACACGGGGCAATTCAAATAAAAAGGTCTGGATTAAAATGATCTTACAAAATATACAAAATATCACAATACACGGTACAATATAACAAGTCAAAGTTCAAGAATTTAAGAGTCGGATGGCCACTGGCAAAAAACGAATTCCATTTCCGGTTTGTTCCACATGCCAGGCATCGAACACGACGCCTATGAGGCATGAGCTCGAAATCACTGAACAAGGCATGGTTAATATTTTTTTAGAATAGCTCTACTTTTTTTCTAAGCATATAACTACCATATTTGGGCACACTTTTTTTTGTCAAACTAGTTTGATAGTGTAGTCAGAGCTTTATGTTGAAATATAAGGTGGTAAATAATGACCTGAAATATCTTATTTGCACTTTCACTCAAGGCTGAATCATCTGGACTATCAACAGGAATCTCACGTGTGAACTTGGTGTCAAATTGGCTTACATCATCTTCACTTGTCTGAAATAAAAATGAAAACATGTTTACATTTCTTTATTTTTATTATTATATACAAATGTTTCAAATATAGTATTTGTAAAATAAGTAGTTTTTACTACGATTAATACTCTTTTTTTTAATCATCAATTGCCTTGTTATTAATTTACTGGAATATATTATGTTTACCTCATTTTCTTGAAGGAAGAAATAAATGTTAAGTTGAATTGAATTGAATTAAAGCAGGCCATATTCACCAATCACACTTAAGTGAGATATTTCCCTTAAATATTAAGTATTTCACTTAAGTCAATAAATATTTAAGTTTTTTCCTTAAATTGTATTCACTTAGATTTTATTTACTTTTAAGGGTAAGTGTTTCCCTTCCTAAGTGTGAATACAGCCACAGAAATGTAGGTCAAACTATTACTTCCTGTAAGGTCGTGTTTACCAAGTAAATGAATTATAGATTACATATTTGTATAATGTATTAACAATATTTAGTTATCTAATGCAACCATATTGCCCAATATGTCAAAGTCACAAGGTCCGGAGGTCAAATTGATATCAAGGAACAATGCAAATATTAGAACAAGTCGGACCTATCTTAATCTCATTCAAAGTGAACAAAAATATGAAATAATATATATATATATAAGGGTATAAGGGTGGCGCAGTGTGTTGGACGTGGGAATCCAACTCTGCCTCATTGCGTGTATCCTTAGGCAAGATACTTTACTTACGTTTGCCTCTATCCACCCAGGTGTATAAATGGGTACTTGGTTAGATCAAGACACAACTTTGTGCTGATTACTAGCTGCATTATGGGAGTATGTTTCCATATGTGTTTGATGCAAAAAATGACAGGGGTAATAATGTTCAGGTTTCACAACATTAGGCGCTATATAAATCCAGGATATTATTATTATTATTATTATTATATATATATGAAATATACTTACAAGAGCTGGTTTGATTGGTGGTTCAAGTTTTCTTTCAACCACTAACTGCCAATTGGTATTCCTAAAGAAAGAATGTTTTTTAATCTTCTCCGCATCTTCTGGTCCGCTGCCAAGCCTAGCATTGGGGTGTCTTTTTAGTAACTAAAATCACAAAAGAGAACAAAATGTCCCTTAAGCTATGTCTACACTATCACACTTTGTGACAAAAATATGATGTCATATTACCACTATATTTGGGCATATCACTACTACTACTAAGTACTATATTTTGGCACATCACACTAGTTTGATAATGTAGACAGAGCTTTTAAATAAGGATTAGCCAAGATTGTCTATTGCCTCTTCATTCGTTTCATGGCAAAGTGTCCCCCACCCCAATAGGGTGTCCCCCACCCCAATAGGGTGTCCCCCACCCCAATAGGGTGTCCCCCACCCCAATAGGGTGTCCCCCACCCCAATAGGGTGTCCCCCACCCCAATAGGGTGTCCCCCACCCCAATAGGGTGACCCCCACCCCAATAGGGTGTCCCCCCACCCCAATAGGGTGTCCCCCACCCCAATAGGGTGTCCCAAAGGAGGGGTTCTATTGTAGTGTGTGTTCACACACACAATTAAGTTTTCTTCCAATTTTTCCCATCATTATACACTTACCTTTCGTATAATATCCTTGGCTTCTGGTGTTAGATATGGAGGTAGAACTAACTTTCCTTTTAAAATCTGAGAAAAAAGATAACAAATGTCAAATAAATGTCATAATTTATCTAGATATTTGATAACATAATCGGAAATCAGGTCAAAGTATGTAAAATAATTGACGTACCTTTTCAATGGTCTTTTTTCTGTTATCTGTCGTAAAGGGTGGCTGAAACATACAATACAAATTATGTCTTATTAGAATCTAAGCTAAACTTTTCGATATACAAACTACAACCTTTAATATAATAGCTTAGATAATATCTAAGCTATTATAATATTTTCTTTCTTTATATATTATCATCTTCTTCAAATGTATTTATTACATATATATTTTATTGGTTAAACAAATGTTATCAAATCAATATTTAATTTTTTTTTTTACACAATTTAAAATAATGAAGGATTTATATGACTAAAATATATTGTAAAATGGGAAAAATAACTAATTGAAGGGAGAGGGAGTCGGAATACTTATATGTTAATACGTTTCTGGTATTAACCAAAACCAGAGGGAAATTACTTACAGCGCCAACAAGCATGTCGAACATCAAAGCACCTAGACTCCACCAATCAACAGCTTTCGCATGACCGCTCCTTGTTAAAATTTCAGGCGCCCTGATTAAAAAAAAAATTTATTTCATGAATATTATAATACAGGGCTCCATTCAAATATAGTTACTAAACTCTGTCTACACTATCAAACTAAATTAACAAAAAAATGTGATGTGCCCAAATATGGTAGTGATTTGACATCATCATGTCCATATGGGCACATCACATTTTGTTGTCACATAAAGATTGATAGTGTAGACAAAGCTTTAAAGAACACTTTTATATTGACTTAAATAACACAAAATATTGAATACAGTAGAAAACTTGCCTGTGAAACAAACAAGGGGCAATATATGTTTGATACCATGGCTAACCTCTATTTGTCCCAAAAGTGTCTCCTTAGGAGGTTCCACTGTATGTACTTACATGTATTCAATGGTTCCGCAGAATGTGTGAGTCATATCTCCATCTTCTACAGACTCCTTACATAATCCAAAATCGGTCAATACTACGTGACCTATAAAAAAACGTTTTCATTTAGGGCTACAGAATTGAACATTTGTTTCTTTTAGTTTTTCAACATTTAGTGAAATATATTGATTACTTTATTAAATAATTCTTAATTAAATAAGCAATATCTTACCTTGAGCATTTAGCATAATGTTCTCTGGTTTCAGATCTCTATAGATTATACCTTGCTTATGTAAGTGTTCTAAAGCTAGTACTATTTCTGATAGATAGAAACTGGCAGTGTCCTCCATAAATATACCCTCTCGTTCTAGATGCATAAAAAGTTCACCTCCTGAAAAGGTTAAAGGTTAATTTTAGTCCACCAATGATTAACAGATTAGTACACGATATATTTTATTTATTCAAAGTTTAATTTTAGTGCACCTACGATTAAAACATTAGTACTGTGATATCATATTTTATTTACTATATTTATTGATGATTTTTTATGCTAAGTGAAATTATAAAGCTCAAAAAAATATTGTATGCATGTAATATTTCTTAAGCACTGTCTACACTATCAAACTCTATGCGACAAAAAATGTGATGAGCCCATATATGGTAGTGATATGACATCATGTTCATATACGCGCACATCATATTTTTTGTCTCAAAGTTTGATAGTGTAGACGGAGCATTACAGATTTAAAATAGACTTACCACTTAAATATTCTAAAATAAGGTAGAGTTTTCCACCAGTTTGAAAGGCGTAAATTAAGTCTACAATAAATGGATGTTTCACAGCTTCTAGTATATTCCTTTCGGCTTTTGTGTGAGCTGTGTCCTTTTGATTTCTAACAATACTCGCCTGAAAAATAGTAAGAATATTTAAAAACATCACATCTTAATATTTTAACAATAATAATAATGAAATAATTTAAAATGCGCCATATATCCAACCAAAGATAGGCGCAGTAGATACATAAAAAAAACATTATAAGAATTAAAAACAACTTTAGAAAGCATAATCCTCCCAATTTTATCATAATTTTATTACCGATAACCTTATATTGAAGATATTTATATGTATTTTTTTATTACATTATTAAGACAATAATTTACCTTGTGTATAAGTAATGTTAAGCTCTGTCTAAACTAGTTCGACAAAAAAGTGTGATGTGCCCAAATATGGTAGTAATATGCTTAAATATGGTAGTGATATGACATCATCATGTCCATATTTTTTTTGTCACAAAGTTTGATAGTGTAGACAAGGCTTTAAAAAAAGTTGGCATCTGTACAACTATTTCTTAAGATAAAAAGTATTTTAATACTTTACTGTATTATTTAAATTATATTACATTTCTATTATTTTAAATAATACATTTAGTTATAATACTAACAACATTTTGCTCTTATGAGTAAAATATTTGAGTAAGGTAATAATAATAGTTTTGGTTTTGTTATATTTATACTTTCATTTGCAGGCATGGTGGTGAGTGGGATAGTTGATTACTCAATAGTGCTTCCTTCAATTCAACACAAAAACACAAAGATGTTGTTTAAGAATGACTACTGATGACTCACTTAAATTGTATTAATCACTTAAGTTCAAGTTTAATAGTATATTAATATCTCAGTTTTTAGTTACAAATATAAAAATGGAAATTGATATATACAGTAAAAAAAGTTTGTTGTTTTTAGTTTCAAAGTTAGTATTTTTCATGGTTTTCACAAGCGCCTTGAGTACTTTGTGGATATGTGCGCTTTATAAATATTATTATCTTATCTTACTGGCATATATTAGAACTGTGGGAATAGAATTGAAATGAAGGTAGACTATATAAGACTACAATACTTGTCAAAAAACAATAGATGGATTGATTACGTTTAAATAACACTTAAAATAGTATAAAACTGTCTCCAGATAATGAGAGTGAAGCCATGATTCAACGTTTCGATCTTTCTTTGATCATACTAGAAACCTGGCCGCAACAACTAAACCTAGGATGATAATAATAAAGATCGAAACGTTGAATCATGGCTTGCCTCTTGTTATTTGGCATCAGTTTTATACCCATGTTAAAATGGACCTGAAATGGATTTTCGATTTTTTTCATTTTAGAATGATGTTTTGGGGGCTATTAGGTGTTGCTAGAATGTATATTGTTACAAAATATAAATTGGCCCTTTTGGGGAAAGCCCCATTTGAAAATCAAAAAAATTCGCGGGTGACGTCACTTTGCGAATATATTCCTATCCCTCCAATGAACAATTTGCAGTTTTTTGGCTATAACTCTTGAAATCTATGGAGTATTTTCTAAAAAATGCTTGTGAAACGTATTTAGAATTTTTTTAGATAAAATTATTACCGTATAAACGGTTATTCATCGAGTAAATGACCATTTAAAATCTTAAAATCAACGGTTTTTTTCTGGCAATACCGAAGTTGGCCTGGCAACGTTGTCCGGGATACAGCTCCGTGCGCAATGATGCGTATCCATATTTTCCGTTCGTGTATTTTGTATCGTTCGTAATTTATACTGCTAAAATGTGTTAGTTTCTTTAGTTTTTAGTTTAGCAGAATTAAATTAGTAATATGAGATGATAATTTATTTGTCACGAATCAGGCAGTTCGAAAACGAATTTTATTCATATTTTACTTTGGCTTGACAATGAGCGCAGCAAGTTGTTGATATTGCTTTGGTCCTTGGATGCACATGAAACGGAGCCTCGCCGCATGATGTGGGTGGTGGATCGACCCCGCGCACTGGATTGGGGGCCTAGGCCTAGTAAAGGTTTGGGAGGTAGGTCTTCTAAATTCGGGTTTTAGAACAAACGAAGTACATTTTAGGGACCTATATTTCAACAACATTAGATATTGAATAAATTAGTATTAGTGTCAACGCTTCGCGTATCTTTCCAGGCCGTCGATCATTCACTGACTATCGGGCGGCATACACGCTCTCGATATCATCGTGTGTATATGTGACGTCGTGAATATAGAGGTTTCCGACGGCCGTTGAAATAGAATATTGCAATGGCGTGAGTAATTTTCGCTAATTTACCATGGTATCTTAAAATTTTGTTTTTACTCAAAATACTATACATTTTGTTTTTATTTGTATGGGTTTGTGTTAATTTGATACATTTAAATAACATGTGTGAATTTCTTGAAAATCGAAATTCCATTTCAGGTTCATTTTAACCATACTTGTATTTTTGTTATTATTTAATGTAACTTACTTTCTTCAACACTTTCATAGCATATATCTTATTAAGATGAGCGCCTGCTATTTTACGTACTTGAAACACCTAAATAAAAATAAAAATAAAAATAAATTTTGTAATTAATACAACACACTTTATAACAAGAACAAAATAAGATACAAACTGAAATAAAATAATCAAAACCAAAAAATAGCACAAAATAAAAAATTTTTTTTAATGTTAATTAAAGTTAAAACCGACTAACAAATTATTTATCAATACTTATTTTTTCATTTAACCACTAAATTATCAGTTTCCACATATATTTATGGTATACAGTAACTGAACTATTCATATCAAAATATGATTAATAATAAATACAGTATATAAAATTGATAGACTATTGATTGAGATAGTCATCTCTAAATCATGGAATTCAGTTGTAACCGGATGTCATTAATAGATATTTTAGTTAAATCTAGGATTTAAAATATTCCAATTTGCATAATGAATCTTTTTTAAAGCAACAATATAAAATATGAATAATCAAATATTGCTTTTTAAGTGATTAAAACGGTATACACAATTTGACAAATTAAAGATGTATTGTCCCCCAAAAACATGAAAAATGAAGATTAAATAAATCAGACTTTGAATAGGTTATTTTGTAGTTTTAATAAAGTTAATCACTTCCATAGAAAAATAACGATAACAAATTATGTTTTCACTTGTAAAATGACCAAATAAATGGTTAAATTCAACCAAAAATCCATTGGATGGCAGCCAATTTGACCATTTTTTGCTTAAAATTACATTTTTTTCAGGTAAATACTTTTTTTTTCGATCCAATTTTTGGTCAAAGTAGATAAACTATTGTTGCATTAAAATGGAACATTCAACAACATTTTTTTTAAGAATTATTTTTTCAGGGGGACAATACATCTTTAAAAAATAAGACTTGAATGTATAAAGAAAACATACAGAAAATAATTTGTGGTTAATTACAAAGAAATATAGCCTTTATATTATAAATTAAAAGTACCAACAAATTTTGTTAAAGTCAATCATTTAAAAAAAACACCAGATAATTGAGCAATAAATATGGGATCAAATTTCTCATTAATATTTAAAAATATCATAACACATTACTAAAAATAAATTTATTTAATGAATACTGGATAGGAATATTATAAGCAAAACATTGATTTGAATATAAATGATGCATAACCATCATATTATCAGTAAAGCAATTCATCACATTTAAGACAAGCAAAGAGAAGTGTTCCAAAAATAGATATCAATCAGAATATAGCACAGAGTGTGTACAGAAAAAATGCTACCTTAAAAAAGATTAGATAGCACCCTTGTCCAGTGGTGGAACGGCTATGAGAGCTTACTGGCTAAACCCAGGGGCCCCGGAGTTTATGGGGGCCCAGAAGCAGTGCCCAGGCATTAAAATATGTTGAAAAAGGCTAAAAACGCCAGAGGCTTCCAGCGCTGGAGGGCTACTTGTAGTTCTAAACCAGGGGTCTCAGCGTAACGCCACTGTCCTTTGATTAAATACACAATACTCGCTTACCTTTCCATATCCGCCTTTGCCTAGTACTTTGAGAAGTTGAAAGTGTTCGGGCCCCACACGTTCC
Organism: Antedon mediterranea; assembly: GCF_964355755.1. NCBI lineage: Eukaryota > Metazoa > Echinodermata > Crinoidea > Comatulida > Antedonidae > Antedon > Antedon mediterranea. Next base: position 34,460,561 of record NC_092672.1, read on the forward strand.
TCGGTCGGATTGACTAAAGCCTCACTCAGTGGTACAGACTCCATCCCTTCTCCCCTACAAAATAGAGTATGAAAAAAAAAAGATCAGTCAAAATGAACAAATACAATTTAGAAATATAATCAAAAACAATATAAATTATTGACTAAAATAAAACATACATTATAGGAAAAAATGCAAAATGCAAAACAATACTAAAACACTACCACAGGGGTTAAACAATCGATTCTAATTAAATAAAGATGGGTTAAAAATAAACTCATGTTTAGCTATATCAACACAATTCGACCCTGCCTTCAAAGTACAGTAATAATTTATAGATCTTGAACCTACAGTACTGTATCTATGCACCTGAGAACTTTTTAAATTGCAATAAAATGTAATAAATTCATTCAACAACACAAAGAGAGACTGTACAATGATATGGCGTGGCTATCGGCCTACAATAGAAAACTTTACACTAGACGCATAGTTATGATTAACAGTGCCAATAGATAGTATTATTAGTATTAATAGATAGAAAAATAATAAATTAAGATAGCCACTCCCATTTAACACTTACATTTCAATAGCTGAACTTGAACTTGCACTGAGAAACTCCTGGGATAAATCAAAGTATACAAATATTAAACTCAAAATATAAATTATTTATAGACATAGACATTATTATAATATAGAAAACAATAAAATATCAAGCTAGGCCTGCTTGATTCTATAGTAATGTGGGGTAGGTACTCATCAAAGCTGTACACGGATAAATCACACGGCTCGCGCGATAGGGAATATACAATATAACTTTCCTACTCCTGGCCATGGCCTAGCCTAGGATACTTACATCAGCGTCAATGTCGATTGCATCTTCAGCAAGTTCGTCTCCATCTTGATCGTTAATTTCTATATCAAATACTCCAGCCATGTCTACAAATGTTTAAACCATATCAAGACTGTATCAAAAAAATATATGTTCATAGAGTCATAATAAAACAAGATAAAGAGTCCCAAACAGATTTCGAAATCTACGATTTCAACACCGGTGGTGGATCATTCGATGATGAAAGGAGTCGAATTCGGGGCACCAAAATAGACTTCAGGCATGTTATCGAAAAGTTATGGCGCGCCGCCAACTACTAAAAATGTCATAATTAGCGAGATCTAAAAAATGATGCTTAAAAAATCGATACACTGAGATACTAATAGGTATAATTAAATAACATATTTAAAGCATAGGATCGAATATAGAAGTGTCGGTTTCCCAGTAGTCACTGTTACTTCCAAGGAGGGCCACGTGAAGGCCACCTTTATCCTCCTCTTCACTATCGGAGATTTTCTGAATACAATAGATGTGAGCGAGTGGGAGAGAAACCGAAGTTTGAAGATAGCTCCATGAAAGAACGTACACGCCATTAACGTTTAGTTTATACATTACACACAACTTCCACACACTATCACCCTATCAATCCAGACATTCATTAAATCAAACTTAATTAATCTTATTTAGTGTTTAAACTGTAATGGTGGTTTACTTTACGGTATTTACGTTAATATTACGTAACACGGTTGTTGTATTGTACGTTAGTTATTAATGTTATATTGTGGTGATATTTTATTAACTGCTGTTACGTTAGTGGTTAGGCCTATTGTAAATTAAATTTGTGTATGTATGTTACATTAGTAGTTATGATGTTAGTGGTTAATATCACATTAACGGTTTATATTACGTTACTGATTAAATATAAACGTCTTACTTTAGATCGACGACTTTTCTTCGTTAAATCCTCTCCCACTTCTCGTCAAAATCACCCACAATTCGATATTTAGAAACCTATATTGTCCCGCGAAATGTTGATATATATATTTTTTATTATTCTCATGAAGATAGTGTATGCAATTAAATTAGATTAACATTTTGAAGGTTATTATTTTAGACAAACATTTAGACGTTAAAAGGCATAATCTAACTAAAACCTATAGGCCTATTAGCGCTCGCGCTAAACCTATATTTAAACGTTACGTGTGACACGCTCTTTAGAGTCGAACACTATACCATACTTATTACCCAATAATATTACAATGTATACCCTACTCCAATACATACAATCTGCTCATTCAAATCAGGCATTAGCCAATAAAACAGCGTTTTCCATTGTAATAAATTACCATTCCTTAACATAAGTATCATAGTATCTACATGAATATTATAGAATAAGATGTTTAGATTTAAGAAACCATGTATAATTAAAATAAGAACAATCAGTAACATTCTAAAGTGCTATTAATAGAAACTGTAATCCAATAGAATAAGAAGTATAAATAATGATCTAGAAGGATAGGAACATGTATATAAAGGGATGTAAATCTATTGTAAGGTTGGATATTCGATTGTAAAAGTTATTGTGAAGCTGTTGTTTAAAGTGCTTACTGGATTGTTGAAAGTTGAAGTTGATTGAAATTAAAGCTTTGTTTTTGAGTTATTTTACAACTTTGTGGACAACAAATTGTATCCTATTACAAACAAAAACTTTACTATTATATGGACTGTTTTGATAATAATTCAATGATTAGGAGGCCTATCTGACGGCGAATTACAATAATATAATATGGGTCTAGATTGACAGTCAAATGAGACTTGGCCTAGACAGCCAAAATAATGTTTTGATTATTTGACAGTAAATTATCATAATAGGTTGACAGCAAGAACAAATTCATTATTTATTGATCAAGATTTTACAGATTACCGTCTACATATGCATCTATTATAATACTGTATTACAGCAAATGTTTTCAACGACTCTCTTCTCCCAAACGGCTGGGGTTTGTAATTTGAGCATGACCCGTCCTAGTTTACAAAATCTCAAACATGTCAGCCTCTAGAACTATAACTTGCCGCTTGATATAGCTTCTGAATGAGTAGTCCTCTGTGGATGTAGCTGGCTAAAGCAGCAGCAACGTAAAAAAACTTAGAATAGGCATGGTGGTAGTAACATTCAAAAATGCCAATTTGGTACCTGACGAATGTTGAAGAGAAACAACCGCGACAACCAAACCCAATCAACCGGAAAGAAGATAACAAGAGGGCGCTATACATAAATATAAAACAAAACATTTATTTTATAAACATGACGAACATGACACGAAGGAATAGACACATATGTCGGTTTAAATCAAGCAAAATACGATGGTAAAATAGTAATATTTCTACAAATGTATAGGTGTACTTAACAACATTTATGTAAGTATTTTGACTATCTGATTTCTAGTTTTCCTCAACTCTCTGGTACTAGTATCCTTTCAGACCAGCAGTGAGTTCGGAGTCCCGAAGTTGCTAATTAACGGGTGCAGGTCAAGTCGGCCCCAAACCGTCTCAGCCAAAGTCAAGTCGGCCCACGTCAAGTCGGCCCCAAGTCAACTCGGCCTCAAGTCAACTCGGCCTCAAGTCAACTCGGCCTCACGTCAACTCGGCCAAAAACTAATCCGTCAACTCGGCCACAATAAAGTATGGATGATGGAACGCAAAAAGTGCTTAATATTATTACGATTCTTACTATCCACGTTTTTAAAAAAATGAAGAAATAAAAAATATAATATCATATAAAAAAATGAACTCATTGCCGATATGAATAGAAGTACCCGGGTGTTACAAAAAAACACGTACAGGTACCGTATTTTAGGAAATCGAAGACGGAGGCCTACGTTCCACCATTTGGCCATAAAAAAAATGATCGTACATCGTTTTTGTGCATTATTTGCGTTTTTAAAAAAGGGGAATCCCCCGGTCAGCGAAAACACGTAGCAGTTGTAGATATCGAAAAAGCTGGCAAACGCGCAGGGAGGCTCAGCTACGAAATTTTATTAAACGTAAATAATTAAAGGAAAGTTGGTGAAATCATTCCTATTTTTTTTGCTAAATATATTATTGTCTAAATAATAATATTCATTAAAAAAGTCAGAATTATTCATAGTTAAAAAAGAAGAAATATTATTGTATCAATCCCTTCATTTGCACTTTTTGCGTTCCATACTTTAACGGGGCCGAGTTGACCGATTATTTTTTGGCCGAGTTGACGTGAGGCCGAGTTGACTTGAGGCCGAGTTGACTTGAGGCCGACTTGACTTGGGGCCGACTTGACTTGGGGCCGACTTGACTTTGGCCGAGACGGTTTAGGGCCGACTTGGATCGAAACCTAATTAACAACTCCATGATCAGACTGAATATAAACTGGTTAAAATAAAATTCATCCATTTTACTTATTTTTAAAGGGTAGTTCCGGGTTTAAATTTTTTAATTGTTTTTTATGAAATATTATACAATTTAATAATAATAATAGGAAATTATGTAAATTCTTAGGGAAAAAGTATATAAAAAATCATTAAAAAAATCTTGTATTTTTATTTTAGGATGATTTTTAAAAAAACGGGTAATTTTACAATACTCCTTTGGCTTTACCGCTGATAAGTGGGGTTATTTATCAATGTTGTTGGAAAGGTTTATTTCATAAAACAATATACAATAAATTTATACTCGTAAAGTTATTCTTAAAAAGTGAAATTTGTGAAAAAAAACTATCCTCGTTTTTAATTGATCATGTTACAATATTATTAATATTAAAATATTATTACTATTCAGTTTGACAGTATGGCATGGAAAGCATTTCATAATGATGAAATTGATGTTGATATTAATTATAAACCATTAAATCAGATAGAAGAAGAAGAGATTATTGAATTACATCAACTCCACGATGATAGTACAGCAGAGATGTTTGATAGACAATCTGATGATAATGATGTCAAAAGCAAGTTACTTGAGGATTTACAAGGTTATTATGAATTCTTAATTGTCACAATATTAATTAATTAATTCTTAATTGTCACAATATACTTCCTAACTTCATATCTGTATGAACAGTATGGAAGAAAAACATGTCTTCTTTCAAATGCTGTGTATACAATTAACTAGTGAAAAAATGGGCATAATGTGATTCATAATTAAAGAACTATATGTGATTTGTATGTATCTTTGCGATTAAAGGACATTTTTTTATTAATTAATCATATGTCGAGCAGCATTTTTTGTAAGAAATACTTCTTGTTAAACCTTTTTTATGAATTATGTTATAAACCAATAAAGTTATTGTAGAAACGGGGTATAACCGATTCTGCTAGAGAAAAACTAAAGTAAGGCATCATCCGCAGCCATAACAACAATTATTGGTTAATTTGTGGCTGTGAAAACATGGGCAAAGATGCTCCCAGCCTAAATGTAGGCCTCTCTAGTATTTATAAAGAGATCCTATGATTTTCTATAAAATCTGGCCATTAGTCTCAGCCACCAATCTCAGCCATCAGTCTTGATAACATGGTGAACTTTGATAATTATGTGTAATTCATTTTATTTCTTATAGAGACGTTTACAGTAGACGAGGCCATCAATCACATAGGGTTTGGTCCTTTTCAGATACTGATAATGGCACTTATTGGGATGTGCACTGTAAGTACCACATTTTACGATTGTTTCAGGGTCAAACATGTGCCTCAAGAGGTCACCATCAACGTGCCTTCTTCAATACAAAGGTTGACTACCATATCTCTCCATATGATTCTGTTGCTCTAGTTCTGTGTAAAGCTCTGTCTACACTATCAAACTAGTTAGACAAAAAAGTGTGATGTGCCCAACTATGGTAGTGATATATCCAAATATGGTAGTGATCCAAATATGGTGGTAGTGATATGACATCATCATGTTCATATTATGGGCACTAGTGTAGAGAGAGCTTTTGAATGTTTAAACTCTTGGAAGTCACTAACCACAACATTTGCTTCTCCATTTATTTAGATGGCTGATGCTATGGAAGTCATGATGTTGAGTATAATCGCTCCTGAACTGCGTTGCATTTGGAAACTGCCACGATGGCAGGAAGCCCTCATCACCACGGTTGTGTTTGTCGGGCAGTTTTTTGGTGCAGCAATTTGGGGAAAATTTTGCGATAAATTTGGACGGAAAACAGTAAGCATAATCTAGTGTAAATATAATATGTAGTGAGTACGTGTTGTGTTGAAGTTGTGAAATGACCTGTCCTTGAGTTTGCATTGATCGAGTGAGAAAAAAGCTTTAAATAGCATCACCTTCAAAGTCAGTTTGCCCTCACAAATTCTGATCAATTTAAAGGAAAATTTATACAGACGAGTGATAACGGTTAGCGGAAAGCCATGCCTCAAGAGAGCTTGTCCCACATATCTCTCCTGAGTGGAAACGCCCGTCCGCTCGCTTTGTGTGTAAATAGTCACGAATAAGCTACTGGAAATTCTATATTTTTATTACCATTACTGCCCGTCTGTGTGAATTGGCCTTTAAGGTGTTTGCATACAGTGGCTACGATTTCTTTTGTTTATCTTGTAGGGTTTGGTAGCCTGTTCTGTATGGCTTCTTTACTATGGCTTTCTGAGTTCTATATCCCCCACATACGTCTGGTTCTTATGTATGAGAATGCTAGCAGGTTTTGGTGTGGTTGGAGGAAATCAAGGGTAAGTATGGTTTTATTTATATACTCTAGCTTTGATTCCTGTCTGGGGACACATCTTTAGATACCAATATATATGCTTTTGTGGGGGCAACCCACTTTTATTGCAATGATAAACAATATGGTGAAGGTTACAGTATATATGTCTATCTATCTATTTATCAATGAATATTTAAGTGATATTACACAGACAGAGGTTAAAAGATTATATAAAATATTTTGATATTGTGTTGAAATCTAGATAAAACAAACATGTATACAGAGAAAATTTATATTACAGAGCTAAAACGATATAAAGATTGATATTCAGTATTAAAAAGAGATTTGATATAATATAAATATATATGATAAAATGGTATATTGCATTATAAGATTATGTTTTGTTTGAATACTTTTATAAAATTGTATAGTTTTACATTTTGAACATAATATTGCTTTTATTATTTATATGATAAAATATCAAACTAATAAATATTGCAAAGCTAAACCCAAACCGAAGTATGGGGATACGCCCTCGTCGCTAGCCAGGTTTATTTTAATAGTTCTAGTTTAAATCCTGGCTAGAAATAATATTGTAATAATAAACCATTTACACTGCTCCATTCTCCAGCACTTTGAAGCTCCCATATTAAAGCTTGCGGGAACATTATTCACAGGAGCTCGAATGAAAAAGGCATCTGCCTATCCTGAAATAAGTATAAGCTGGTTCCAACAACAACAATAGCATATGTTGTCCTTTATTACTTGACTTTTGTATACATAATAGCAACAATACAGTATCAACGTTAAAATATTTACATAACAAAACTACTTTATAATCCAAAAAGATCATTGCGTTTAACATTTTATTTTATTCTTATCTAAATAAAAGATTATAAAAATACTCTAATATATAGTAGAAAATGTCTTTTGGGGACTTCTATGTTCCGGAGACACCTACTATTAATAAAACATATTAAGGGGACAAAGGTGTAATGGGGGTTCTTCTGTATAAAGGTTTGACTAATAACTCATCTTCATTAATTATAAACTTATTTTGTCTGATATCTCTTTACAGAAATACATTAGTTTCTGAATTTGTACCGTCAAAAGTTAGAGGAAAATGTCTTGCAGTAATGGGGGTATGAGTAACTTGTGACTTTGTATCTGTCCATGCCTTATCTAAATTATCAACTATTTTTTAAGACAAGACTCTATTGCTCCTGTCACATAAATTGAACTCTATTTCCTGCAATGTTCCGCTGTTTAAAAAATCCTTAATCCTCTCCAATTATAATATGTAGTATTAAGCCAAACCGTAATAAATCTAGAGAGCAGTAGATAGACACATACAGGTAAATAACTTACTGTATAGGGATGTTTAATGAATTTCTTCGAAGCAAATTACTGAAAAAATGACAATGCTGTGGGTTTCAGTGACTGGATCTCAATGGAGATACAAAATAAAAAAATGACAATGCTGTGGGTATCAGTGACTGGATCTCAATGGAAATACAAAAAAAAAGCTTTTTCAAATTGTTTGACAACAAAAGTGTGATGTGTCCAAATATAGTAGTGATATGCCCAAATATGGTACTGATATGTCCATATATGGGCACATCAATTTTTTTTGTCACCTAAAGTTTGATAGTGTAGATAGAGCTTTTGAATGTTTAAACTCTTGAAAGTCACTCACCACCATTTGCTTCTCCAAAACCTAAATCAAAACGATAATGTAAAACAGCCAGAAAAGTTAGCAGAGCTTTCGGGCAACACTAGCCCTTCTAATATATATACATTTTTTTTATCATACACTAATTTGGAAATTGTTTTAGTCTTTTTTTGCAATTGGATCTATTGGAATAGCGCTGTTAGCCTTGGTTACCATGTCAACGCTAGGATGGAGATGGATGTTAGCTCTATCTGGTATTCCATTAGCAGGTTTTATTTGTCTGTCATGGGTAAATATTTCTTTCGGTTTATTTAAAATATAAAAAATATAAATATTCTCATCATTTAAATAGAGGAATAAATAAAATTTTGAATTGTATATTTATCTATAACTGATAAAGATGCCATAGTTAGCAGATGAGGTTTAGTAGGAATTTTCAACCAATTTTCTTCCTACAGTGGTTGCCAGAAAGTGCACGCTTTTGTATGCTATGTGGTAATGAAGCCGAGGCTTATAAGACACTGCAAAAGGTTGCCAGAATGAACAAGAAATCATTGCTACCTGGTCGCCTTAAGAAAATAGTTGTTGCAGTAAGTATGAGTTTTTAACAGAAAATAAAACAAAAAATCATCATTTTTACTATATGACTCTGTCTACACTATCAAATTAGTTTGACAAAATAAGTGTTATGTGCCCAAATATGGTAGTGATATTTCCAAATATGGTAGTGATATTTCCAAATACAGTATGGTAGTGATATGATATCATCATGTCCATATATGTGCACATTTTTTTGTCACATAAAGTTTGATAGTGTAGACAACTAGAGCGTTATTTTGCTTGTTTTTTCCAGGAACGTGGTAAATTCTCAGATATGTTTGAAACTAAAGAAATGACTGTAACATCGTTACTGCTATTTTATATTTGGTAAAGTTAATAATTTTGTATACATTTTAATATGTTTGAATCTAGTCTTTACATATTTTAAAATGATTTCAAATTTATTTAATCCATTTGAATAGGTTTACAGCTGCATTTGCATACTATGGAATCGTTTTATTATCAACAGAATTCCTTACACAAACTGTAGATAATACATGTACAAGTAAGTTAAATGACAACTGTATTTACCAGAATAAACGCCCGGTGCGTTTATTGTTCAGGAGGGTTTTTAGGGAGGGGGAGTTCATTCGGGGAAGCCATTTATTTTTTTTGGTAACATGATTGTAGAATCAAATAAATAACCCATAGTTATGATCAAATACAACACAATATCGAGAATAAAATACAGTAAAAAATGTAGATCATCAGATCAATCAATAAATTATACCGCAAATAGAAGTGTGGTTTAAAAAATATGTTATATAAAACAAGGGAGATGTAAATCTTCCTCATAAAACATCTCTTTTTGTTAATTTTCTTAGGTAAATCAGTTGGAAGTTTATCAGGAGAGTGTGGTTTTTGGTGTGAGAGAATGTCTACAGAAGATTATATAGACTTTATCAAAACAACATTTGCTGAATTTATAGGTAGTGTATAAAGAAACCATGACATGGATAAAGCTCTGTTTACACTATCAAACTAGTTTGACAAAAAAAGTGTGATGTGCCTGAATATGGTAGTGATGTACCCAAATATAGTATTGATATGACATCATCATGTACATTTAAGGGCAAATTTTTTAGTAGTGTAGACAGAGCTTAAAGGAAACATGGCATGGATGGAAAGACCGACCTCACAAACGAGTAATTCCACCATCAAAGGATAACTCTATTCAAATATCTTGACGATAAAATGTATCCTGATTCGAACCTGTTACCTCTCTTTTACAGGATAAGTGCCTCAACCAACAATAATCCTATAAAGCTCTGTCTACACTGTCAAACTTTATGTGACAAAAAAAGTATGATGTGCACAAATATGATAGTGATGTGCCCAAATATGGTAGTGATATGCCCCAATATGGTAGTGATATGCCCAAATATGGTAGTGATATGCCCCAATATGGTAGTGATATGCCCTAATATGGTAGTGATATGACATCATCATGTATTTCATTTTCATTTCATTTCATTTATTTCGTCTCACATATAACAAAAAATAACAAATAATAGAGAGAGACAGGATTCCCAAAAGCGAACTAAATCAAACTATCAAGTGGGTCTCCAAGACAGGCCTTAACAGGCAAACTCGTTTGTTTCTTTTAAAATGCTTCCAGTACCAATTACTGGAATATCATAGAGGTATTAAATATACAATAGATATCTGTATAACTGTGTTTTCTTTCAGGTATATTCTTTAACATAATTGTAGTAGATAGATTTGGACGCAAGCCTACGTTAGCATTAGTATGCATCCTGTTTGGTGGATTTACTTCTTTACAGCAATTTTGTTTATCAAGGTGTGTTCATTGAAATATCAAACACTAGTGGTTGTGCCAATTACTGTGTAGTGAGCTCTCTCCTAGTCATGGACATTTTGAATTGAATTTTTGTGAATAATTATCAAGTATGGAAAAAAAATACCTTATACGGCATTATAGTTTCATTCATGAAACAACCAAATATGGAAAATTAGTTAATTTTATTGGTCCATGAAATCCATTTCAATTCATTCTAACTGTAAACTGTACTGTAAAACGGTGTATACATATTTATAGCTACTGTATATTAACAAATAATTGTATCAAATATATGCCTTTTTCAGGAGTAGTATGGTTTTATTCTTATTTTGTGCAAGAGGTTCTGTGTCAGCCATGTTTAATATTCTCTATATTTATACGCCTGAGGTAAGATATTTACATATTTCAACAAGTTTTATTTTGTTTCATTTTATGTTTGCACTAATTAAATTTTGAAGTACCGTACTTTAAATTCTGTGTTTGACTGAATACTGAAATGCTTTATTTGTCCATTATCATAATAAAATAACAATAGAAATTCATCTTAAAGATTGGCAAATATTAGTACGATAAAAAACTGATAAATATATATTTATATTACTTTGTTCTCATTCCTTTTAGGTCTATCCAACGTCCATTCGTGGCCTGGCTCTAGGCACCTGTAGTACATTTGCTAGGATAGGTGCTATAGTGACTCCATTCACCGCCCAGGTTTTAATGGAGGTATCACCTAGCCTCGCCATAGCGATCTATGCTGGAAGCGCATTCCTCGCAAGTATATGCGCTCTCCTTCTACCCATTGAAACCAAAGGACGCTCCCTAAAGGTAATAAATTACAACAAAAGCTCAGAAAATTTAGGAAGTACTCGAAAGTATAAAGGCCAATTTACACAGACGAGTTGTAACGGTAATATAAATATAGAATCTATGTTATTCTTTATGACCGTTTACACACAAAGCGGAGCGGACGGGCGGTTTACGCTCAGGACAGATACAGATTCTATGTGGGACAAACTACGCAATTTTCCGCTTACCTTTACCGCTCGTCTGTGTTTGTTTGTTTTATCTTTATACTGGGTGACCTCTTCAGTCAAAGACTGATCTCCCAGAGGGCCCAGTTGGTGATCAGTGGCTGTGATGTACTAATACACCGGGGTAACCCCCTACTCGTCTCGAAAGATGTACTAGGTTCTTTAAAGTGCACACGAGCAAGTTGTGTACACTGGACCTACGGTTTATAGTCCTTATCCGAGAAGACTCGTTCTACCACCAGAACCATGAAGTGAGTGAGCCTCGAACCCCTGCCGATGTTATGGCTACGTGATTACGGTTCCACTGTCTTAACCGCTCGGCCACTCACTCACTAAATTGGCCTTAGGTGAAATTAGAATTACTTATGACTACCCTCTGTTTTATAAAAATCAAACTATGATATTTATTTTGCAAGAAAGCCATACAAACTAAATTCACTATGTCTTACATATTCTATTTTTATGTGTTTTTTTCAGAATAAAATAGATATAATCGCTGAGATGGACAGCGAACAAGAAGATTCTGAAGATGAGTTATGATTGGTGGACTCGAATCATATCAATTAAATAATAAAATCTTCCATCATCTTTTTGACAATGTTCGTGAAAAAATTCTTTTGCATCATTGATATTATTTGTGATGAAAATTATCATTATTTTTTGTTTCAATAATAATGTCTTTCAATAGGTAGCTTAATATTTATTTAGTTATGTTAAAAACATCACTAATCACTATGCCAATATTATAGGTGCCAATCAATTCACAGAGATGCTAGGTGCTTTACAATGTTCAGTGTATAAAACCTCTATTAAGGGGACACCTCCAGGACACAACAAAGTTGTATGAAATATGTATCTGGATGTGTTCATTTTTCTACATCAATTAAATTATATTTAATCTTGCCTTTGGTATTTTGTACACAGGTAGTAAGTTTGTACATACTGATATTTATATTTAAAATATTAATGCTTTCCATGCACAGTACTACATATTGCCAATATATATTTATTTTATAAGAAGGGTTATAGATTGTTTAATATTTAGTAACATAATCTATATTTCTACGGTAGTTGGTTTTTACACATTTAGTGATATTTATTATTAAAATATTAACTTTTTTCCTAAAAATAAAGATATTTTAAAGGTACAATACTACATTTATTGCCTATATTGTAAAGTTTGTTAAATATTTAATAATTAACTCTCTCTAACTGTAACTGTAACTTATTAAATATTTAATAATTAACTCTACAAAGTTCAGTGTTAAAACCCGGGATAAAACCTCTATTAAGAGGACATCTTCGGGACCCAACAAAGTGTTTGCAGGATATGAAATATGTATCTGGATGTGCTTTTTCATTTTTCTACATAAATTAAATTATATTTAATCTTGCATTTAGTATTTTTTACACAGGTAGTAAGTTTGTACATAATTTAATGATATTTATATTTAAAATATTAAGTTTTTTTATGAACACAGTACAGTACTACATATTGTTTATATACTGTTTAAGAATATACTGTTTAAGAAGGGTTACACAGATTGTTTAATATTTAGTAACATAATCTATATTTCTACGGTAGTTGGTTTTTACACATTTAGTGATATTTATTATTAAAATATTAACTTTTTTCCTAAAAATAAAGATATTTTAAAGGTACAGTACTACATTTATTGCCTATATTGTAAAGATTGTTAAATAACTCTCTCTAACTGTTAACATATATATGTGTTGGTTGGTTTGTCCATATTTGTATTAACTTTTAACTTTTTCCCCCCCAAATTGTTTAATATTATTACGGTATTATTTTTATATTTTATCTTCATATTGTTTTCTACTCAGGGCAGGGTAATATATTTGTACATAGTGAAAAGAAATTCTATTAGTCTATGAAATGTTATTCAGTCTTTGAATTAAAGTACTATAAACAAGAATACTGTTATTGTTTGTTAAGGTTTGCATGGCGAAATAAAATGTTGATATAGTTTGCGGTACACCACGTACGTATATATAGTTCTGAAAAGAACTGTTGAGTTTCTCAACGTTTCGATCAATATACTTCAGGAGGATGTCGAGGAACTCAACAGTTCGTTTCAGAACTATAAATATGTGGCGTACCGCAAACTTGATAGCAACAAGAACTGTTACTGTGATAGATAATAGTATCCTGGACTTGTATAGCATCTACTGTGTCGCAAGGCCTTTAAGTGGTATACATACATACAGCAATAAATGTGGATCAGTCATCCCAGACTTGGCTGCTTCCCTACTCTACTAAGGTCACAAAAAACTAGTTGGCATTGAGATGGTTAAAAAGAGCAAAATCTCTCAGTGATGGTGAAGAGAGCTGCTATTAAATCTGACATTTCCTGTGTGTCAATTGGATCGTTTTGAACAAATTTGGTAGCAACCTCACCTGATTGGTGATAGGTACTATACTGTATGAGAGGCATAAAGTAAAAAGACAAAATATAAATCAAGAAAGGGCGAATTGGGCGTTTAGCCTTTTTCGACATATGCACTGCTCAGGGGCCCCCGCTGGGTTTAGCCAATGAGTGCTCATAGCCTTTACACCACTGATTCAACAACGCATTGCTTTAACGCCGTTTGGGCCCAAACTTGGATAGACTGAGACCAGTTGACATACAAACAATTCTACTACATTTATACACATCCAAATATTTATTAGGCCGCCAACTGAATATACTGTACTTAATATACAATATAGTCCACCAGACATTTACCTATTTATACAAAGAGTCACATTATTAATATTCATGCATTCAATGTTGTAGCACATCCAACATTCTCATAGAAAAAGATATACAGTATAAATAACGTGGTTCAAGCAATGCAATCTGACAACAGGACACTGAGCTTGCCTTGCTAAGATAGGAACTCGTAACAGTCCTTTGATCTTATGTCTGGCTGCGACAAATACCAACAGTACTGTACAAAGTACATATTGGCCACGGCGCGGTGTCTGTTAAGGAGCATAGAACTGATTGTGTTGTAGCCACAGATAAACTCTTTGATCTCCGGAGCTCAGAATCCTGTGGTTAGATTGCCTTGGTTCAAGGAACACAATATGCTGATACATATAATCATTTTTTGATTAAAAAAAATGGTATTATTTGCAACCTGGACTCCATTTCTATGCTTATGAGATATACTCTTGCTATTGTTTGGATTTTAATAATTAATAATTAATTAATAGTTAAATTGGCTGCCAGCCAATGAGTTTTTGGTTGAATTTAACCATTTATTTGTTATTTTTATAATTAAAAACATCATTTGTTTTCATTTTTCATTAACTTTTATTAAAGCTAAAAAATAACCTATTCAAAATCCAATTTTATTAATTTCAATTTTCGATGTTTTTGGAGGACAATTCACCTTTAATAATATCAAGTCTCAAATGAGTTGTTTACAGTATATAAATTCAATGAATTAAATATTTCAAGAGGGGATAAATAAATTATTTGCAATCCAAATTATGTTAAAAAAAATTAGTATACAAGCAATAAATATTTAATTATTAATTTAACTATTTTGTGAACAATTTTATAAAAGCTATTCAAAATTTACACCCCATGTTACTAAATATTTATTAAACATTATTCTAAATTATCAAAGTAGATATAGCGATAAGAAATACATTACTAACAAAATTTAAATTACATCTTTAAATAATTATAAATTGTGGGAGGCAATATCATGGTGTACAAATCAAGAAAATAAAGTTGTTTATTGCGTCAATTTTAAATTGCACGTTTTTACTCAATTAATTGAAGCAGTGAGTTGTAAATATTAAGTTTGGTCACTGTGAATTTGAGGTTGGTGGTAACTTAAATATATTAGATAAATGTATTGCCTGGCGATGGATTATAACCTTAAAATTTAGTAATATTATTAGCAGCAAATTATAAAATGTAAAGAATTTGGTCGTGAATTAATAGCTAAACACTTAAGATCATAGGTGGATCCAAGCGGGTGCCCAGTCAATAGTACCCAATGCAATAGTACCAAATGCAATAGTACCCAATGCAATAGTTAGTAAATTAGTTCAGAATTTTATTTCACATTTTTTTAGGCCCTGGGTCCCCTATTTCAAAATCAATGAAGACCGGGGCGATGTGATATGCCTAAACATGGTTAGTAATATGACATCATCATGTCCATATTATGCCCACAAACATTTTTTTTTGTCAAACTAGTTTGATAGTGTAGACAGAGCTTTACACATGCCTCATTAGTTTTGCAACCGTCTTCTCAGATAAGGACTTCAAACTGTAGGCTTAATGTACATCATTCACTACATGTACACACTTAAAAACCTAATTGTTCATCCTTCAAGATGAGTAGAAGGTTTGCTAATAGTTGAATGGTGGGACTCCCAACATTACAATACATATAAATTTAACAAAAAATAAATTATATATTTTTGTTATTTAAAACAATAAATCAGATTCATATAAATTTTGAAAAGAAAAAATATATATTATATAACAGAACATTTTTGCAAAACATATATATAAATTACAATAGGTGGGTGTGGGTATAAAAGGCAATCAAAATTTTATAATCATTAATATATTTTTTTTTTAAACAAGTTAAAATAAATAATCTTAAAGCTGGGATTACACTAATCCAGCATGAATACACAAAGTTACTTAGGATGATATTGTACACACTGTCTCATGCTTCGGTGTGCTCAGGCCTTAGTAGACCGGACAGAAGATGATTGCCAATAATCCTTTAGCTATGCGAACAAACTGCTGCTGTAGCCAATACTTTTGTCTTAAAGTCTAAAAACACCAGCAAGATCTGTCTAATCTGTGAATAATTAAGACACTGCATGACATTATGAAGATAACCATTGGATATACTGGTAATTAATTACCTGGATTAGTGGTAAATTGGTCTTGATATAAGCACAAGTTATAACTTTGTTACAGTGGTCTTTACGAATGATCATTGCTATATCCAACTTGGTCCAACCAGCAGACAGACAGTATCAGAAAAGTTCATTACGTTTTGACTTTCAGAAAAATTTACGTTAAAATGTGTCTGCAGCAAAGCTTCCATATATCTTGTTATGTACAGGTGTGTCACATGTTCATTTTCCTGTTATACATGATTGGTACATTTTTCAAAGAACGATGGATGCGGCATGCTTATCATCGTATGATAAAGCAACCTTTATAAAAAAGCTTTAGTTAGATCAAGGAAATCTAACAACAGGACACTGAGCTCGCCTTGCCAAGATAGGAACTCATAACAGTCCTTTGATCTTATGTCTGGCTGCAACAAATACCAGTACTGTACTATGTACATATATTTGTAAAGGGGCGTGGAACTGATCATGTCACAGCCACAGATAAACCCTTTGATCTCTGAAGCTTAGCATCTTGTTGCTAGACTGCCTGGGTTAGATGATCATTGAAATGTTTTATATCAATTGTTTTCAAATTTAAGAATCCTTACAAGTTCAGCATAGATCTTTTTCAGCCGTGTTTCACAAAGATTATTTTACTCTCGTTTTCTTCTTTTTTTCTTTCTTCTTCCCTTTTTTAACTTTCTCTTCCGTCTTTTTATATAGTCCGTTTTCAGTTTGGGGAAATTCATCAAATTCCAATTCATCCACACTTTGCGAATGAGCTCCATTTATTTTACTTCTAACAGCAATTGAATCACTTTGACTGTACTTCTGTAAATTCCTTTCATCTATTCGTTTTTGGCCTGGAGTGTTCGGCAAACTATACGACACGGAGCTGCTATCCTGGAAGTCGCTGGACAGGTAATTCAACGAACCTTGGCTTTGAGAAAGCGGTTTCTGAAGTTGCACCTTGGATTTAGCTTTGATTTTCTTCTTCTGTTTGATTAGAGCAACTTGTTTGGCCATTTCGATCTGATTGCTGTGTCGTAGTTGTCTCTCCTTGACTGCGTTTCGTCTTGCAACTTGCAACGAATGTTCTGCTTCAAACTCTTTCTCAAATACTCTCATCTCTATAACCTGAAACAAAAATAAATATTTTTTAAAAATATTGTGAACAAGTTTTTAATTATCTATAATAATATAGACACAACATTTTAGATTAAATAAACTACTATTTAACATCTATATTTTATTCACTGAGGTTGGGTTATGGTTGGGTCACCTTTATATATTACCATAAATTCTCTACTAATCATAAACATAATAATAAAATAGTATGAACAATATAGTGGAGCTCCGTAGTGGAGCTGTAGCTTGGTGGTTAACGTGTTTGCCTTCCAATCCCAAGGTCTGGGGTTCAATCCTGACCTATGTCAGGGTTGTAGCTATTTGAACTCCACTTCCTTAGCCTCAAATGAGACTTAGTTTATAAGCACGATAAATTATAAATTCTCTACTAATCATAAACATAATAATAAAATAGTATGAACAATATAGTGGAGCTCCGTAGTGGAGCTGTAGCTTGGTGGTTAACGTGTTTGCCTTCCAATCCCAAGGTCTGGGGTTCAATCCTGACCTATGTCAGGGTTGTAGCTATTTGAACTCCACTTCCTTAGCCTCAAATGAGACTTAGTTTATAAGCACGATAAATTATAAATTCTCTACTAATTATAAACATAATAATGAAATATTCTGAACATTATAATGGAGCTGCAGCTTGGCGGTTAACATGCTTGCCTTCCAATCCCAAGGTCCAGGGTTCAATCCTGACCTGTGCCAGGGTTGTAGCTATTTGAACTCCACTCCCTAAGCCTCAAATGAGACATAGTTTATAGGCACGATAAATTACTAAATATTTTATCCATCCTGTAATTGGTGAGTTACTAGCTGTTGGATGCGTATGAAATATATAAATTTAAAAACAAAATAATATTACCTCATTTATTAAGAACTCATCTTCTACAACATTATTAGGAATGTTTTTTAATTTTTGAATTGTTTCATAGAAGCCTTGACATTCTTCCATCTGCCGTTTACTAGATAACGTGTGTTTAATAATTACTAATGCAACTTTGAATAGCACCTTCACCCCTGTAACATAAATGGTATAATCCAAGTAGTACAGTATATACAATTTAACAGTATATTCATAATTTTAAATCAACATAAAACTGCCAATATATTTACAGTTATTTTGACAGTAAAAGTTGTAAACTAAACTAAATTCTGCAGTACACTAAAATACTATCCTGCAGTAGTTCCTTCACCCCTCTAATATAAATGGTATAATCCAACTGAAATACAACAGCAATACCTCAATAAATATGGTATATACAGTAATACATTTACTCTATTTCTATACCTAGTAGAATTTGTAGAATAGAATATATCTTTTATATGTATTGTTGCTATACTGCCGTGGCTAGTAAGGTCAGTTCTTGACCTCAATGTAGACTAGGTATACTAACTCTTTATAGAAATCTTCCATTTGTGTTAAGCTCTGTCTACACTATCAAACTTTACCTGTATGTGACAAAAAGGTGTGATGTGTCCAAATATGGTAGTGATAAGACATCATCATGTACATATATAGACAGATCACATTTTTTTTGTCACATAAAGTTTGATAGTGTGGACAGAGCTTTAAATGTTGGTAAACAAATCAAGACTGACCAAATAAATTACTGTTACGTTACCTTCACATAGAAATATGTCCCAAACTCTAAGAACGGACGCAAATGGAAAGGTACGCGAGTATATGCACATGAACCATTCAGTCATGTAGTGCACCGGTTCTACATTGTATTCAACCTAACAAAAAAAGCAGTTTATTTATATTCAATACATCGTCTTTTTGCTTTTATCAAATTTATCAAGATTGTGCGCTGATGAATTTATTCGTCTAAAAATATTACTTTCGAGTCTTAGTATGAAATTGGGCAAATATTAGGGTTATCAAGGATGACAGAAAATGTAAAATTCACCATATGATGGTAGATGGGTGTTAGGTGGCGCTTCATCAGACCAAGAAGTACGTCGCCATCTATCTGCATAGCCTCCAATCCAGGACTAAAATAACCAACGAGATATTTTTCACATATTTGAACAAGGCACCAGAATGCTTCCTGAAAATACAATACAAAAACATTTTTAATTCCTAGACACAATGTGCTGTACATACTCTATGATATCATTGAAGTACTACTGTATATAGTGATGATGTCATTAAGTTACTAGTGATGTCATTGAGATACTTATTATGATGTCATTAAGGTATCAGTGATGATGGCATTAGTGGTTTCTCACAGGTGTGCTGACAAAACACTGTACTGTTATAGATGCCTACATAACATATATTTTTAACAAATTACTATTAATATTTATTAAATTTGGTGTTATTTAAAGTGGATTTATAAATGTATTTATTTATCAGAGTTACATAAAGATGTTTACTAAAAACTTAATACAATCCTTCCTACCTATGTTGGCATCTGCACAACAAGCACATTAGCAATTAAGTGTATTAGACAATTACTATGTTCTGTAGGCTTTTTGGCTGTTCAATACGACTATCACATTATCTCTAGCCATCTATTTATTATATCGAATTACAATTAGAAAAGCACATACCTCAGCAGGCATCTGCATAACTAAAACAGCAGCAATAGGGGCCTGGGCCTGGCAGTAACCGTCTCTAGGATTGTAAATACTGTAGGCCTTCAGTATACGGAATAAATCCTGCTGACCTCCTCCTCCTTTCGCAAACATCTCATGGAATGGAAACTGTCGATCAAGATCCTTTTCAATCTGGTCTACCCATTTTGGGTCGCCCTTCTGTGCGTCGAGTTCCTGGTTTTAAACAAGTGTTTATTTTATTTTTACACTATTTTATAATTTATCCTACTTATAAACTAAGTTTGATTTGAGGCTTGGGAGTGGAGTAGAAAGAGTTGTTGAGTTACAAAACTGGCACTAGGTCAGGATTGAACCCTGGACCTTGGCATTGGAAGACAAGCATGTTAACTACCAAGAATAAAACTCCATCACTTAACTACCAAGCTACAGCTCTGCTACATTTGTACCATTATAAAAGAACTTGTGATATTATTCTATCTTTCTATCGTATAGATTTGCAACTTAGGGTTAGAAAGTTTGGTTAACTTACGGCAAAGACGAGTTTATTTTTCTCCATGATGTTTTTACTTCCCGAGAGATGCTGCCAAGCCCGGGCACGTAACGCCGAAGGTATTCCTTTACGACAACGTTCCTTGATCTTTATATAAAAAAAAAACAGTCATAAAAAAAGTACAATTATAGAAATATTGATTATGAATATTTGAATACAGTACTGTAACTCTATATAGAAAGAGAAACACAACATATGGATATGTATTAATTAATAAAACCTTGTAGCTCTAACTAAACCGAATAACAGACAATACAACAGAAACTACTACTAATGAATGAATTGTGTTATAAGTGGATTTAAATATTCATTTGATGGTTTCACTCTCTTACTACAGTAATACAGTCACTAATCACTTCAGACTTGACACTTAAGTACTGTAAAACAACTTCAGTATACAATATTTGTCATCAAATAGTCATTTAACATAATAATAATATCGAATATTTGTCTCACTCAAAACAACTCTACAATAATTATTAACTAAAATGTTTTTATCGTTAATATTATGAGAGAGCAATCGACAAAGTAAAAATTGTCATTCTAAAATTCTTTCCTAGCATTATAATGTACTGTACAGACTTAAATTTTAATATTTTATCTATGATTTATAGATTCTATAAGTAATTGTACATAATTACAATATTTTATTACTATGCAATATTTAATACTAACTGTACTACAGTAAATGGTTATTTTATTGACACAGATTGACGATCGACACAGTAAACAATTGTGTCTCAGTTACAGGAAAATTGACAAAATCAGCACTGTGGTCATGTTACAAGAGTCTAAATAATATAGATTATTTGATAAAAATACAATTTTAAAGATTTTATCTATGATGATAAAGATTCTATAATTAATGGTACATTATCACAGTAGTGTATACTATTGCTATTAATAAATATTACCTGTACTCTACAGTATATCAGTTTATGATAGTAAAGTAGGTCAGATATATATCAATATTAAGAAGATAACAATAAAATTTATCATTAATACAGATACTGGTATGAGATACAGTACAAGTACAAATAAAGAACGTTATCAGATGTTAAAACATGACCTAGTTATCCTAAATAGTTGACATATTAATTACGATTATTATTATTATTAAGCTTAACCAAAACTTAAAATCTAAGAATTCTTTCACAATCACAAATTAATTACTCATTTCACAGGTACAGTACCAGCGAGAATTACTGCCCAATTCGGACGCGGCAGACGCGGCATGAATACGTCCATGACGCGTCCACTTCGCGTCCATTATATCGACGCGTCTGACGTGATTTGACCTTAGACCAACGTCCTTTGTGTTTGAGCTAACCGGGAGCTAACCACGCCGGTGTTAAAGTAAACAAAAGCTCCGCATTGTTACTGTACTACAGTTATATTCTGTACGATGTTTTCTCAACCCGTGAAAACCTGTATTAAACGAAATGTATTTTATACTACACTACAGTAGTTAATAACATGCAAAAAAAAACCTCTAAAAAACGAATTAATGAATAAGTGCGTATAGATACCAGTTCATTAGTACTACAGCTTACTATATGGGCAAGAAAGACTGATTTTTTGTGAGTAAAATTATTATCGGATGTCAAAAAACTTCTTTGGCACGCTGCCTAAAAAGAAACCGCTGAACGAGACTTGCGGGAAATGCAGTGCTGAAACCACGTGTGCCTGCCATGCAGTAAAACCACGTGATAGCATATTTACCAAACTCGAACGTTCGGCGACTAGACCCGAGTGTGTGAAAATATGTTGCTTTCGCTGTCCGAGCGAAGCAATGAATTGTGAGTATCGAATGTCAAAAAACTTCTTTGGCACGCCGCCTAAAAAGAAACCGCCGAACGGGACTTGCGGGAAATGTAGTGCTGAAACCACGTGTGCCTGCCATGCATGCAGTAAAACCACGTGATAGCATATTTACCTAACTCGACCGTTCGGCGACCCGAGTGTGTGAAAAATAGTTTGCTTTCGCTGTCCGAGCGAAGCAATGAATTTTATATACTAATTAAAAAATCGACACATTGTAATGGACAAAAATGGTGCAGTACATGTATTTTTGTAACACTATAAATATCCTCAACCTATTTTTATTCATTATATTAAATTCTAGCACCCGCCCTTGGCTTTTTTGTTTTAAATCGCTTTTGTACCAAGCCTTAATGCCTTTGTGTTGTTCCGTGTCCTATTGTCTTTTTCTATTCAGTGTATCAAATTTTAACACCCGCCCTTGTTTTTTTGTACCAATTTTGAGGTCTAAGGATAGAGATATTATAGTGACAATTTTGGGGTCCCAAAATTGGTACAAAATAACATTAACTAAAAAAATATTATTACAGTCATTATTACAATTATACAAACACTGTAATCTTAACATGATCAGAGAGGAACATCATTATAGCGTAAAAAAAATATTTCTTAATATTTATAAGCAAAGCGTACACAGAATGCCTAGTGTTGTACTGTACGTCATCAACAGGGTCATCAACCCGCTTTTCAGCAGCGGTAGAACATGGTTGCAATATTGCTGGGATCCAATGGAGTAGAAAAATATCACGTGCTCTTTGTTGCGCGCTATGACGACCATGGAGATATAAATTGACAGTGTACAGTACATACTGTAGGCTACATGATTTTGTTGAGCCTTCTTCCACAGTTTTAACTCATCATATGACATTTAAATATAACTTATTTCTCTATGATCATATCAATAATTCAACATGAAATAGAGGCCTCGTTATTAAAAAAATATTCTTCCATAAAATGATTCATATGAATAAAATATACTGTATCATGACGATGATTATTGATCGAGTACGCTAGGCCGATCTCAGGCGGTGGTGTACGTGCTAGACAGTGAACCGGCCGGCTAGATCCCACGGCGGGCTAACGATGGATATAGACACAGTTTCGCACGAAACTGGCTTTTTGGACGAATTATTCGGCAGATAAAAATAAACACAACACACACAAGTCGTAGGCTAACTTTATTTATTTTTTAATCATATTGTTTGTGAATGTGAAAGTATTTTATAAACAAACACCAATACAGCCGACCCTGCTCAACAGTCAGGCTTAGTTTTCCGATGTCATTTGAATATGAATACGGTCGCGGACAATAACAAAAACAGACTCAGGTAGCGAGGTCACGGCCCGCCCGACGAAAGTGCGTCCAAATCATTGGTTTAGTTTATGAATGGACGCGTCGTGGACGCAAATTGGACGGACACTCGACGCGTCCAAAAAGGGGCAGTAATTCTCGCTGGTACTGTAATAAGTAATAAATATGCTATTTTATGTCTTTAGACACATGTGGCCAAGGATTACCAATATTAAATTAATAACTGTCCTATCAGATAGGTGGTAATCCCTCTGATACAGGGGCTATTTTGTGAACCAGTTCACCAGGGTAACCCCGTACTCGTCTCGAATGATGAACTGTGTTCTTTAAAAGTGCACACGGGTTATAACTGTGTACACTGGACCTATAATTTGTGATCCTTATCCGAGAAGACTTGTTCCACCACCAGAACTAGGAGTGAACCCACGTTGATATTGTACTGGTTCTTTAGGTACGGTAAACGGCGCCTCTGCTTTAACAGCTCGGCTTTTGAACTCGAATAAAGGCCAACTGATTCATGTTTAGATTAATTAAATAAATAATTCATACGGAATCATCGTTATTGGATATCTACAGTATATCAGTAAATCTTAATAAGTCAGACAAACCTTTTTTTGTTTTTTACTCATCCATTTTGGCCAATCAAGAAGCATATCCAACCATTTCAGTTCACGTTTACGAAGGACACTTATGGGCACATTATGATCTCTGCAAAACAAAAAAAACTTTTGTCAAAAACTAAAGTCTAAAAAAAAAAAGTATCGCAAAGATACTTTTTAACTTTAACACAATTACAGATTACAATACAATTTACTGTTGAATGTGACATATTCAATTACAATTCACGTTTGCAGTGGGTCTATTGTTTCACTGAAAATAACAGAAATACTGTACAGGTATACATTTGATTAACTGTAGCTTGGCTTGACAAAGGATGAAGGTACTGTAGTTTCATAAGTTACAAAAAATTTCTAAAATAAAAGCGTAAAAATTGTACAGTATTAACAATACTGTAGGGTGAGCCAGTAAAAAAAAAAAACAATTGTTACTATACACAGTAACCCTATTAAGAGAATTGCTTGGAAGGAAATTCATATTACGTATATTCATCTCCAGATGAGCTTTGTTGTGACTCATTTAAACAAAGGATATCCCATCAATTTTAAGGGTACAGTCTCAATGAATAAATGCAATATTGAATATTATACCTTTTAAAGTAAATACAAAATTAGAAACTTAGTGATCATGAAAATGGTTAATTATTTATAATAAGACAGAATTTTCTGATTGATTCAGATAGATGCCTACCGTAACTGTAACTGGTGGTGAACAGTAATCACTAAACCAAAATGAAAGCACTCAGAAACTAAGTGAAGTACTTGACGAAATATTTCTAGAGATCGCATGTTGATATTACGGCGCATGTACAATACAATACAAATTTTTCTTTTTTTTTTGGGAAGTTATTAATGAACTGATTTTCTTGATTTTCAACAGGCAACTTCTGTAAGTATATACCTAGTATTTACACCAACAAATTCAGAATGGATTCAAAATTGTAGATGCTACCATGCCAACAACCAAACAAATCAATATACTTGGCAAAAAATTATAATTTGCCAAGAATTAATTGGCAATTTTTTAAAATACAAATGATCTACAATACTAGTATAGTATAGTATACATACAGTCTGAATCTATGAATATTAAATGGTAATAATATGCAAGCATGATTAGAAGTTATGTGCAAATATGATAAGTGCCAATTCCAAACATGGCTATCAATACGACAGTCAGTTAAAGTAGTAATGTTTTGGTATAAACAGGAACTAAGTTTAAGGGCCATTGTTCACCATAAGTACATCATATCACTTCCAAATATTTCTATTCTGTAGCACTTATCAAATAAGATAAATGTAGCATATTTTATTTGTATTATTTCTTAAATGTATTATGATAAATTGAATTTTTAAAATATTTACTGTATCATCAGGTATTTTGGATTATGATTGAGGCTTGTGGCTAGGTTTGTAATGTGGTCTATTAGTATTATATAAACATTGTGTTGATTATACACAAGTATCCTGTAAGATTGTCAGAAATTAATAAATGTGGTTTTTTTACCACAGAAGAGACAAAACAACAATTCAACTATCCTATAGTACATTGCCTCTTTGTTGAGCCTGTAATAGGGTGGTACTGTATCAGGTTCTGACAAATAAATAAAGATTTATTGAATTGGATAGAAATAATAGCATAGTAGGACCAAGAAATAAATGTTATTTTGCCTTGAAGAAAATCAATAAAACATCAATAAAATATTATTAATTATTAATATAGTATATTAATTCAGGATTAAATTTTCTTTTTGTTGATCTAATGCAGTATTTAAAATACATTTTAAAAATAAGTACTTTACTACAAAGAGTATATACAAAGAGTACTTTACTACATAATACGTATTGCAATGCTCTGTTAAATTTCAAGTCTGAAGCACTGTCTACACTATTAAACTAGCTTGACAAAAAAGTGTGATGTGACCAAATATGGTAGTGATATCATGTTCATATATGGGCACTTTGACATTTTTTTGTCACATAAAGTTTGATAGTGTAGACAGAGTTTAAGACTTAATTTATATTTATTACTTAAAAAATTACTTCTAAATTATTAATTACTGTAGGATCCAAATAAAATTATTTCAAGAATGTATTAAGTAGTTAAAAAAGAATAAGTCTGTACCTATTTTGTTCAAACTGCTTTCCTCCAGTAAATCCAAATCTATCTACTTTAGTAGGTGGTGGTTCAGCTACTCCATTAACTTGGTTAGTGGCACCACCTCGTTGGTTTGGTTTTCCTTCGTAATTTCCATCAAAACTTGTGGCACCTTGAGATATCTGTCTCTGGAAGCTTGTAGCTCCATTTGCACTGACCTCTTTGACGCTACCATCGTTGTCTTTCTGTGGATCCTCCTGAGGGCTTGTGGCACCATGGGATATCTGCCTTTGGAAGCTTGTAGCTCCATTAGCACTGACCTCTTTGACGCTACCCTCGTTGTATTTCTGTGGATCCTCCTGAAGGCTTGTGGCACCATGAGATATCTCCCTCTTGAATGTTTCTCTGTTATTGGTATCTTTCAGGTCATCAGGGATATCTTTTTGTGTAACATCTTGAAGACTCGAAGCGCCATGCGATATTTCTTTAGCTTCATTATCATAGATCTCTTTCAGGCCATCGGGGATGTCATTCGTTGTAACACCCTCTTGGCAGGTGTGATGATTACTTGAAGTGCCTTCAGTAGTAGCTTGCATGTCTTTTACGCCAACCATGCTCTCCTGAATGTCATTACTTGGAATGCTTGTCTGTATATTATTTGTGTCATCAATAGTTTTTTCTGGTTCTTTGTTTAAGTCACTAGTATCATAGCCTGTGACTATATTAGTTATGGCAGGTTCTATGCCTACATTATCACTGTCAGGGTTCTCTTTCAGTAATGTGGTAACATCTTGTTCTGTCTCCGCTGGATTTTTCAATTGATCAGATGTACCCTCCGGTAGGGCAGTGACATCTTCAGGTTTCTCCCGAGATTGTTGTGTTGCAATGTTGTCAGATGCATCCTCATGTAGGTCAGTGACCTGAGGGTGGTCTTGTTGTGTATCTATTTTGATATTGGGAATGACATCATCTGAGATTGCTTTATTGTTGCAGTCATATTCTTGTGAGGCAGAGACCACACCAACATTGTTCTCTTTTACAATTGTTTCATTAAAGTCATCGTTCTGTAGGCCTGAGGTTTCAAAATATTTGTCATTGGGATTGCCGTTTTGTAGGCCTGGGATATCATGCTTCTCCTGGTCTTCTATTCTACTAATACTATTGCGTTCTTGTTGTAATCTTGTAGCACCACCTTCAATATTCTCTTCTGGTATATCACAATCTTCACATGGATTACTAGTCATCTTTGTCTCTCTTTATTAGTGTTTAGTTGCATGACTTTTTAGCACCTCTATAAAAAAAGATTTGATTAAATAATTAGTATAGGCCAGAGAGGCCTACTAAAATACCTTCTTTTACTAAAATTATTTCACTTTTCTGTATTTTAACATGAAAAATATTTTTTGGCAAAACAGTGTTTTTGATTGGAAAGATTAGTATCAGACATTATTGGAGAGATACTAGAGTCTAGGCCTAGCACTAGCTAAGCCTAGCGCATAGACATAGTTCAGTAAGGGTAAGGCAGTCACTAACTAGCCTACTAACTACTTGGCCTAGCTAGGCTCTAACCAATCTAGCCTACCTTCACGGCGCTAGTTCCGTTTCGCACCTGTCATTTATTATAATAGGCCTCATTATTTAGCCTCGCCTGGTAAGCGGCCTCTAGCACAATCTCTAGCACTCACCGCAATAGCACAGCCAGCAGCTGCAGAGGCTAGCCTAGGAGGGCCTAGGCTTCTAGACTTTTATTCTAGTAAAAAAAAATAGTAAAACTAGTTTCCAAATACATTACCATATATAATTCAAGCTTTTGCAAATCTTTACATAAAAATTGTTTAGTTTTCAGCACGATTAATTCAGTAGAAAAAAACAATGTTGTTGATGTACGTTCATCATCGACGAAATGAACCACACGGGAATTCACGAAAACGAATGTCAACGACCGGACCACCGGAAGGCGGAAGATGGTTGCCGCAAAATTCATAAAATTGTGACTCAATAAAATGACGTAAAACGCAAATAAATTATGGATGTGGTCTTTAATACAAGAAGTACAATTGTATTTTCCCCTTTGTACTGTTTTACTTTTATTAGTACATTCTAACAATGCACACTGGACTTAAGTCTGGAAAACTTAAAAGATAAATCAAGAAACAATGATTCAATCTGTTTTCATATATTTTATAATTTATTAAATATATTTATTACAATAATGTTTTGTTTCCAATGCAATTTCAATACATTTTAAAATACATTACTGAAATCATTTGTTTCAATTAATTGTGTTGTCGCAATCAAACTTTCTCCACCAACCAGGTTTCTGAGAAAGTCATCATCTGATGCAACACAGAACAAAACAAAGACGCCAAAAGCTTTGTCTACACTATCAAACTAGTTTGACAAAAAATGTGATGTGCTCAAATATGGTAGTGATATGACATCATCATGTCCATATATGGGCACATCAAATTTTTTTGTCACATAAAGTTTGATAGTGTAGACAGAGCTTAAGTCTATCCCATAATCCTGCCAACACATAGGGCCTATTACTTGATCCTCTAAGTAGAAGAACCTATTGTGAAAACAATTGTGGCGTAGTGGTTATTTTACCGAAGCAAAAGGCAGTGTATATATATTTGTTACTAAAAGTGTTTGCAGGTATTATGGGATTGATTTAGCCTCAGCAACCAGTCACCATGGGGTCATCACCTGACCTCTTGGTGATGTGTATTTTCACTACTTCTTCTGCACATGTTGGATGGATGCCTACTGTTGATGATAATTGTTTATACGTTACACCACATCTGAACAAAAGGAAAAAGAAAAAAGGGTTTGTATCATTGTATTGTTTGTATTAGCAGTCGAAAATGATTCTGCACATGCTCAGAAACGTAATGAATTTATGCAAAATTTATTTATTTATCTATTCAATTTTCTGCCATATACAATACAAAGAAGACAAAACAAATATAAAAGGCAAGGAAAGACCAAACAGGTGCTAAACACCTGTGCTAGTTGGTCAACCCAGAACAGAGCACAGAAATAAACCCCCAAAAAAATACGTTCTACAATTAAAGCACTTTCAAGAAAGCGACCAACTATTACTGTTAGACTCAATAGCTGTGCCTCCCTTCAATATTTAGTACACAAAGTAAACTTACTGAACGGCCACTGAAAATCCCTGCATCATCTCCCCTGCATGAGGGCCTAGTATATGAAGACCAATGATTGGCTGGTCACCATCTCGACAACAAATAACCTGAAACATTTAAAAAGAAATAACAAGTTGGCAACTTAGTATTTTTAGGGCCCTCAAAATCAGCTTACACTGGCTGGGTCACCTTCTAGAAATATTGTTGAATAAATAAATAACAATTCAAATGTGCAAGATTGTAAAGCTCTGTCTACACTATCAAAATAGTTTGACAAAAAAAGTGTGATGTTCCCAAATATGGTAGTGATAAGTTTAAATATGGTAGTGATATGACATCATCATGTCCATATATGGGCACATCACATAAAGTTTGATAGTGTAGACAGAGCTTAAGACACTGGCAATCTTACCTTCATATAGCACTGGTCTGCAGGTGTTTGTGATACAGTGTATTGTAATGGTTTGTAGAATGCATGATATACCTTGTGGTAAACAAAACAAAATAGTTTTCTAAAATTAAATAAATATATAGCTGAATATAAATTTAAAAAAAGCAGATGTTTATTACTTAAAAATGACAACTTTATAGATAAAAATTGTTGGTAAAAAATACCTCTATATTTTCTTCTCCGTATTTACTTATAGCATCGTCCTCCGTCATTCCTACCGCAGCATATTCTAATGGGGAGAACACAGTAGTAGCAACCATTTTATAATCTAAATACTCTCTTGAATTTGAAAACAATCTTGTAGCCAATATCTTTCCTGCTTTGATAGCGACTGGTGTCAATTCAACACCGCCCTCAAGGATGTCACCAATAGCGTAGATGTGGGGTACATCAGTCTGCTCACCATCAACAGCGAGGACTTTACCATTTGTGTGTAGTTTCACGCCGGTGTTTTCAAGACCAAGACTTTTAGTCTTTGGATCGCGACCTGGAAAAACAAAATAACTATGGTTCAAAGTTCATATCAATAAATCCTCTGATTAATCTAGTAGATTAAGAGGATTATGATTCTTACTCTCTTAGCCCTACTCATATAAAAATATTACATTTAAAATTAACCTAAAGCTCTGTCTACACTATCAAACTTTACGTGATGTACCCATATATGGACATGATGATTTCATCCCTACCATATTGAGGCACATCACATTTTCTTGTCAAACTAGTTTGATTGTGTAGACAGAGACACTAATCAAGATCTTATAAATGATAAAGAGTTAGGCCTTCTGTGATAACCAATAATTTGATTTTTAACCCAATATTTTGCATGGACTCCAAACACTCGTTATATTTTTTATACATTATCATATGTTATTGAGTGTGACCAATCCAGTTTCTGTATAGATCATTTAGGGTTCTCAATAAAACATACAAATAACAAAAATGCACCTAAAATTATTTAAAAACATATAAAACAATAAATATCCAATGACTTATAAATCTATGGCACTAAAAGGATAAATAGGTTGACATTAAACATAGCTTACCTACAGCTAACAAGACCGTGTCAAATACATCTTGCCTGTGTGTTTCTCCGTCGGTACTTGACCATGTGACTAATCTCTGGCCATTCTCGTGTTGTTCAACTCGCTGCGGAGTTGATGAACGGATAAAGTTCACGTCCATGCTTTCCATATGGTCTGTGATCAAATTGGCCATTTGCTAAATACAACCCGAAATTCAGTGTTAACATTTAAATTTAACACAAAAAAAACCAGAAATTAATACTAAATAAACAAATAATATTTTACAAATTGGGATATACACTTTTGTTAAATTTAGCAGGAAAATAACATAGTTATTTTAATATGCATATATTATTAAAATGTATATACCAAAACTTTGAGGAAAGAGTGCACCTCTGTGCAACACAGGTTGGTTGTAATGTAATATGCACATATATGGAAATGATTATGTCATATTACTACTATATTTGGTCATATCACTACCATATTGGGGCACACTAGTTTGATAGTGTAGACATATCTTTACTTTACCTGATCAAAACCTCTTAAACAAATTGATCGAACCATAACTGACGTAGGATAGCCCAATCCCTGAAGGAAACCAGCACATTCTAATGCTACATCTGATTGGTGGATGTAAAGGAGAAAACAACCAATAGGAAACGAGAAAAGTATGTTTGGTAATGCAATCAACTCTCCCAATACCAAACAGCTTTGGGGTGGCCAAATATGTCTGATTATTTTTAATGATAAACAGGAATTTAGGACCTTTTGGACCCCGAAAAAAAGTATGGCATTGGGAAAGTTTCTGGTTTTGAGAGAGTCCAGTGTTGGGAGAGTAGACTGCAATTTGGTGGTAATACCACAGTAAGCAATATGATTTGATCTATGTAAATTTATTGCATTGTGCCTCAACCACTTTAGACTTTTAATTTATGTTTTTGTTACTGGTGTGTTGGAATAAATATATCTAATCTATATAATTAATCTGTAGCTGTTAATTTATGCAGTAAAATAATTGAAAAGGATACAACTACCGCCAATGACCAACCTACAAAAACAAACATGAAGTATTTAAAATACACAATTAATTAGTATTATCTCATTTGTGTATAGATAAGTCTCCAGGTGTTTGAGGCTACTCGGTCAAAGGTTACTTTTATGCCCCTGCCCAGCGTCATCACCTTTAGAAGATTACTAACTATTGTAGCTTGAATACATACGTTTTACCAGGTGGATTTTGTAAAGAGAATATGTCATCACTAGATATACACAATTCATTGCTACCAGGAACCTATAAATAAAATTGAAAGTTACAGCATGGTTACAGGAAAACTGTGACAGAAATATTCAGTCTTTACCACTTTTACAAAACCTCTCCGAAACAAGGTACCCCCTCCCAGGAACCTCCAATTAACAAGGTACCACCTCCCAAGAACAAATTACCACCTCTAAGAAACAAGGTACCACCTCCCAGAAACAAGGTACCACCTCCCAGAAACAAGGTACTACCTCACAGAAACAAGGTACTACCTCACAGGAACAAGGTACCACTTCTTAAGAAACAAGGTAGCACCTCCCAGAAACAAGGTACAGCCTCCTAGAAACAAGGTACCGCCTCCCAGAAAGAAGGCACCGCCTCCCAGAAAGAAGGTACCGCCTCCCAGAAAGAAGGTACCGCCCCCCAGGAACAAGGTTTGCGAGTGAGTGGCCGAGCGGTTAAGACAGTGGAACCGTAATTACGTAGCCATAACATTGGCAAGGGTTCGAGGCTCACTCGCTCCATGGTTCTGTACACATAGCTCATGTGCACTTTAAAGAACTTAGTACATCTTTCGAGACGAGAAGGGGGTTACCCCGGTGTACTAGTCCACACAAACACAGCCACTGTCACACACAGCCACTGTCACACACAGCCACTGTCACACACAGCCACTGTCACACACAGCCACTATCACACACAGCCACTGGGCAAATTGGTCTTTACGAAAAACTAACTCACTCGCTTCACAAAGTGCTATAGTCTTCAAGTCTGAAGTTTACATTAAATTGGAAGAAGAAGAAGAGGTACCACCTCCAAATTACCACCTCCCAGAAACAAGGTACCACCTCCCAGAAACAAGGTACCACCTCCCAGAAACAAGGTACCACCTCTCAAGAACAAGGTACCACATTTATTTATTGAGATATAAAAAACATCCCAGTAGTTACAGTATAGTAGTCTTAAAATATTTAATGTACCTCATTCAAATAACGTGGGCGCCCTCCAGTGGCCAACACTACATTCTTTGCTCGAAGCAGGGTCTGAAATGAAAACAATTGAATGTCTTTTACTGTCAGTACAATGTAAAGATTACATATTAATAAGAATACTATGTAGGCTAAATGTTAAATCAGAATACACAGTCATCTGTACCTCTTTTCCATTTTGAGAGACTGCTTTTACTGTGTTCTCATCTACAAAGGATCCTTTCGCATTCAGATATTCAACATTTCTGATTTATAAAAAAAATTAATAAAAAAAGGATTTATGGAGATATGAAAACATTGTATTTGCATGATCAATAGTAGAGCTGTAGTTTGGTGGTTAACGTGCTTGCCTTACAATCTCAAGGTCCAGGGATCAATCCTGACCTAGTGAAAGGGTTGTAACTCACGACTCTTTCAACTCCACTCCCTAAGCCTTAAATGAGACTTAGTTTATAAGCATGATCAATTATTAAATAGTTTATCCACCCTGTAATTGGCGAGTTACTCGGTGTTGGATGAGTATGAATTAAAAATTTAAAAATCAGTAATATCTATCGATAACCATTCTTACTTATCTTTGAGTTGTACTCTGTGTCCCCAATTTAATGACCTTACATGATTTTGAACGTTCTCAACCATTTTTGACCTGAATTAAAAAACAAAACATGTTTATACTTAAGCCAGTCAAGATTTAATAAGGCAAGCATTGGTTTTATTAGAAAAATAAAACATGTTATTAATAGGAATGTTATTAGGGAGTTTTGTATTTCATGTTGGCTACATATTAAATTCAAAAAGGCTGTTTTAAATTTGCCGTATATCCTTGGGTATGTCTGTCTGATTTCACAAACAGGCATATCCCCAGGTATAGTCCAAGTATTGACTTTTGGTCTGGATGTAGGCCTAGCCAGTTCAGATAAGTTTTTACAAGAAATGCTTACCGTCCAATCATTTTTTTTCTTGAACCAAGCTTTCCCGGGTATAGTCCCACCTCCAAATTACCACCTCCCAGAAACAAGGTACCACCTCCCAGAAACAAGGTACCACCTCCCAGAAACAAGGTACCATCTCTCAAGAACAAGGTACCACATTTATTTATTGAGATATAAAAAACATCCCAGTAGTTACAGTATAGTAGTCTTAAAATATTTAATGTACCTCATTCAAATAACGCAAAGTTGGCAAAATTTTGTGCTCTAGGGGGTGGGATTATACCAGAGAGTATACGGTAATTAGGTTTTTGTATACTCAATTTTCTTCTCACTAAGTGGTTATATCATTATGTCAGTGATGTAATGTAGTGAATAGAGTAACCTACGTGACGACACGTATGAAGAATTTCTTACCAGTCATGGGTTATATTTTCAGGTGTGTTCCATCCGTAGTGTGTAGAGTCTTTGAGGGCGTGTCCTAATAGCGACGCCTCATGCATTAGCTTCTTTGGTATGCAACCAACATTTACACATGTCCCCCCCATGCCCCATGTAGTTCCTATACAAAATTAAGAGAGTGAAAACAATTTCCATAACTTTTCCAAGAATTTACCAGAGCAAACAAATAATTTCCTAAACCAAATTTTGCACACAAGTTTATAATGCAAAATAATAATATTTAATAATGATGAATGTGATTACTGATTTCAATCTTAAAGATGTATTGTCCCCCAAAAACATGAAAAATGGAGATTAATTAAATCAGACTTTGAATTTAAGTTAATTTGTTTTAATGAAGTTAATCATTTCCGTAGAAAAAAATGAAAAAAAATTATGTTTTCCCCTATAAAATGTAAAACATAAATAAATGGTTAAATTCAACCAGAAATCCATTGGCTTGCATGCAGCCAATTTGACTATTTTTTTCTTTAAATTACAGTTTTTTTTCAGGTAAATAATTTTTTTTTCCGATCTAATTTTTGGTCAAAATGGATAATTATTATGTGAAATTAAAATGGCATATTCAACAACAAAAATTTAAATACGGTAATAATTTTTTTTAGGGGGGAACAATACATCTTTAATTTTGTAATCTAGATGAACTTTGACCTTTTTAACCATTATCATGAATATTTAATATCATGACTTTATATGGAACATACCTTTAGGAGACGGTGTCACATAATCTAATACAGCCACACGTTTGCCAAAACCAGCCGCTGGAAAAAAAAAATTTTTATCTAACATTGATCATTTCAGCTCAAAATACACTGGACACAGGGATATAAAAAAAGTATGATTTTATTCAATTAAAAATGAAATATAAATCGTACCTTCTTTTGCACATGCCAATCCACCAGATCCACCACCAATGACTACAAGGTCATATACTTCAGGTCCTAAAAAAAAATTTTTTTTTATACTATATGTAAAAATTTATCACACATTTAGCAAAACAATTTAAGCACTAATAACAAAGAACTTATAACACAAGAATCTCCTGTTCGTCCGAAGCGCGTAACAATTTCGAAAGGCATTGTGGGATAAAATAGAGCTATGGGTGGCGCCATTGTGAGCCATGGAGTAGGGCACCCGCATCAAATTAGAAAGCCAAAATCATAGAGGGGATCTGCTAATGCTCTAGGGGGGATAGAGTAATTGACTGAGGAGTAGGGCGCCCGCATCAAATCAGAAAGTCAAAATCATAGAGGGGATCTGCTAATGCTCTAGGGGGGATAGAGTAATTGACCAAGGAGTAGGGCGCCCGCATCAAATCAGAAAGTCAAAATCATAGAGGGGATCTGCTAATACTCTAGAGGGGTAGAGTAATTGACTTCCTAGTTTGGAGGGGGCGCTTCTCCATGCTGTGAAATGGCGTCGCCCAGTTTGACCTTTTAACCCTGTACTTCCGATACTGTGTTTTGAATGCAAATTGAAGAACAGGAGATTCTTGTGTTATAAGTTCTTTGCTAATAATACTAATAAAGAAGGTTAGATAGTAGGGGCCTATGTCTAGCTAGCTATAGCCTAAAAACTAATAATAATAAAAATAATATATGACTGTAATTTGATTGTTTGATTTGAATATGTTATGCGCGATTTGAACGAAAGAATTCCTTGCGCAATTTGAAATTGTGCAAAGAATTCTTGCGCAATTTGAAATTGCGCACGAATTTTCTTGCGCAATATTAAATTGCGCAATCAACTTGCGCAATATAAAATTGCGCAAGAAAATCCTTGCGCAATTTAAAATTGCGCTGCACAATTTGTAAAATTGTCAAATTGCGCAGCAGAATTCTACCAGAATGCGTGCTAACGTCGACGATCGGTTAACAATAATAATTTATTCGAAACTAATAACTCAAAATGAAACATAATAAATGCGAAGATAACATGTGTATAATACACAACATAAATGGCATACACAATTAAATAATATTATCACTCTCATTGTAACTTAAAATAAATCAAAATAAATGTAAAAATAACAAAAAGTAATGTAGTCTAGTAAATACACAACATAGTCTACCGCCACCAACGGTTAGACTTGCTATCAAAACATAGCCAGTATAGTAGGAGGCTAGAGTAGTATTAGCCGCCCGCCGTGCACGTGCCCGCCGGGAACTCCACCTTTGTGGTCCTTTGTCGGGTCTTCGACGGTATGCTAACAATAACAATATTTTCACTACTATAAAAAATAAGGAAATGCGATATTATCTTTAATTTTGAATCATTCTTAGAAATTACTATAAAAATATGGGTGTGCATGATTTCACAATCTGTCGAAAAAAACCTTGCGCAATTTGCAGACTACTTGCGCAATTTAATACGTTGCTTGCGCAATTTGAAACAGATTTTTCAATTCAAATTGCGCAAGGAATTCTTTGCGCAATTTAAAATTGCGCAAATCGTTCAAATCGCGCATAACAAATATACCATTATTTATTTAATATTAGTTGTTATACATATGTTATGCGCGATTTGAACGATTTGCGCAATTTGAAATTGCGCAAAAAAAATCCTTGCGCAATTTGAATTGAAACATGTGTTTCAAATTGCGCAAGCAACGTATTAAATTGCGCAAGTAATCTGCAAATTGCGCAAGGTTTTTTTCGACAGATTGTGAAATCATGCACACCCATATTTTTATAGTAATTTCTAAGAATGATTCAAAATTAAAGATAAATATCGCATTTCCTTATTTTAGTAGTGCAAATATTGTTATAAGTTAGCATACCGTCGAAGGAAAACGAAGCGGTGGTGTTCCACGGGCGGGCGGCCGGCTATACTACTCTAGCCTAGCTAGGGTCTGGACTACTGATACTGACTAGGTTACATGGCCTAGCTTAAACTAATATTAAAAACTTAAAAAGTGAGTATTAAACATTATCTTCATTGAAATGGTCTTATTTATATAATAAAATACTAAATTTTAAACTCCTCTGCCTAGGCCTAGCCTAGCCATGTATGGGAAAATTTACAGTTCGCTTTCAAATTGCGCAAAGGTGTCATATTGCGCAAGAACTATCTTGCGCAATTTACAAATTGTGCAGCGCAATTTAAAATTGCGCAAAGATTTTCTTGCGCAATTTGAAATTGCGCAAGTTGATTGCGCAATTTTAAATTGCGCAAAAAAATCCTTGCGCAATTTTAAATTGCGCAAGAATTCTTTGCGCAATTTAAAATTGCGCAAGGATTTTTTTGCGCAATTTCAAATTGCGCAAATCGTTCAAATCGCGCATAACACATATAATATAAATGAATTGTTATTGTACTTAAGAAAAGCTAGAATCCTAGACTAGACTATCCCTACCAACATCATTTAGGATTTTTATGTGGCCATAGCGAAATATCATCTTTCGTCTCGCCTAAACAAGACAAAACAACAGTAGGCCTAGGCCCATACGCTAGGCCGGTGTGCTAAACCGTGGACTGTATGCAAATGGTTCATCATCAGCGGCCTCAATCGCACATATGACTGAGGATAAACTAGTCTTTCCTTGGCCTAGATTTACCTGTGGAATATTGCAAAACGCCTGGCTGATTTAATTTAAAAGTTGCTGTCTGAAGTACGTGGTTATAATTAAATGATATCCGACTGCAAACTTTCGATAATAACGCACAGTTTCGCATGCTGCAGCTTGTATTTTTAAAGTAACTTGTTATTCTTGATTATTCGGTCTCGTGTTTTGAAAAGTCTCGAGAGTTGAAAGACAAATGGTGGCGCTATACAGTTTTATGGCTTCATCACAAAAAAGTTATACAGTATTCAGTACTTTCATAGACAATTGTTTCCAACATTTATTTAGTATTTTCATTTCATTTCATTTCTTTATTCGACAACAAGCGGTCCAGGGATTGCGACAGCAACAGAGCGCCATAACACATTTGTGTCCGCAATCCCTGTAACATACAACTTAATACAAGTTAAAAATGAATATAAAATATACAGAATATATAAAAAATTGAATTAATTTGTATTACTGTGGTACACAATTTAAAATACACCTATACAATTAAATTAATTATTCTTTCTACAAATTGTACATAAAACCTGATAAGATGTTTATCCAATATACATAGTTCCTTAATATTCATAAACATTATTTTACTTTTTTTTTACGTATAAACTTTTTAATTGGTAAAGGTTTTAATTGACTAGTTTCTATATTTTCATCAAAAGGTTTTAAATCATTTTCACAAATATCTGCATGCAGGTCAGAACCTTGATTAAATAAAGTAGAATCAATGGAACCAGATTCATTTTGTACGTGATCTAGCGCAAACAATAATTTATTTCCTCTAAAATTAGTTTTTTTCATCTGCACCTTAGAAGGTAAATTCTCAACACCTTTTTTATCCTGTCCTTTTAAATAGTCATTTGTTTTGTTACCACATTTATAATATTCCTTAGTCCCCTTTAGTTTTCTCCTCTTCCTTACTCTGCTATCACCATCAACATCTGTGTTTTCACAATGTTTTTCTGCTCGTTGTTCATGTTCAATTTTATTATTACTTAAGTTTGTTAGTTTATCTTTTTTTACGAAGTCTAATGATATTAGCCGCATTTTTCTTGCTCCTTGCAAGGCTGATTTTTTAACGCAAGTTCTTTTAGAGGTCAGCTGACCGTCTGTAATTAAAAGAAATAATCATTCTCAGTAAAGTATTTATTAAAGATGTATAGTCCCCCAAAAACATTAGTTGATAACATTTTTTATTGTGAAAACACTGCCGGTGGTCCAGGCATAGATTAGTGTGACCGTCACAAAAAGTTGTATACATCCTGACTGCATGGACAACATTACTGTTACAGGGAAAACTCATCCTTGTGATATATTCTTTGATTGCACTTACAAAATTGTTTAGCTTGTGATGTTGGCTCTGGTACCTCTTCTAGCCAGTTGTGGATCATAGTAGACGCCCATCCACTTGTTTTTATTTCAACAAATTGTCGGTCTTCTTTCATGGTTGTAAGATTGAGGGTGCCACACACAGACTTTAACCCATTATTCTAAAAATAAAGCATCACATAACTTTGTTATCAGGAAAAATGGATTGAGAGAAAAACAATTATCATTTTAAAAAGATATTTTGACAGAAAGTATGTTTTTATACTCACCGATATAAGATTATCTGACAAATCCAAGAATTTGATGTTCTTAAATGTCAACAAATAACGTATGCATGAATCTGTAATCTGAAGATTACCTAACAAAAGGAAATTAAAAATGTTCATTTTAAATAAAATTATTTTAATTTTATATTATATTTTATATATTTCACTATCTAAAGTTCAAATAATAAATATTAATGTTGTATATTCTAAAAGATGTATTTTCATATCATATTGAGAAGTACTAGCAACAGGGACGTAGCCAGCATGAGGCGCTTGCCTCATCTGAAATTTTCACTACCCACCTCAATGCCCCAGCAGAGATAGTCATATTATTTTATATTAATAATTATATTTAAAGCATCTTTGCCTCGTCTGTTTTTAACCTTTCTCTACAGAGTTTTTTTTCCTTCATTTCTGTACACTGTATATGGTATTTCACTCACATGATTTATATTGTAAACATAAATAAAGTTTATCTTTAACTTTCAACTTTTATTGCCACTAAAAAAATATATATATATTTTGTTAAAAATTACAGCATGGCTATAGGAGGTTAAAAAAATAGACTTCTCATAATTGAGTTTAACCCCTTTTACAAATATAAATTACATTACTCATGTCAATACAATAAAAAATAGCATTTTCAAAATACTACCTGCTAATTGAAGAGTTGTCAATTCGACTGGCCCATCGTGCATCATTCGTGCCGGTGTTGTTAGACTCCTTAATCCAGATTCACCGATTAAATTATGTGACAATCCAAGATGTTTCAATCTGCAAAATGTATATTAATACGCTGCGGTAATTTAAAACTTCTCCATATTTCATTAGACAAAGTTACACAGATACTCCTACTCATTTTCTTTTTAACTTTATTATACATTTTGTATACATTGAATGAGTGTCATATTGGCTTATGAATATTAATGAGTTCAATATTGTCTAATTCGCAACACCCACAAATCAGTTACAAACCTTTTAAGCCGTGCTACTATTCTCAAAATGATGTGATCATCATCCAAAGCACAGTTTTCCAGGTCCAGGGATACAAGTCCTTCACAATGCAGCAACACTTCCAACTTCTCTGCGTACTCATTAACTATATCTTTCTGATTAACCAGACTTAAAGACGTAAGTAAGTCGGTACCGTAGCAAGATACAAACGACTTTAGTGTTTTATTACAAAATGAAAAGACTGTTTTGGATTTCTGAAGTTCGGTTGCACGTGTGAAGATCTGTTTGCCGATGATGTCTGGTATGCATTCAAAGCTTTCAACATCCTTCACATTACGTGCAACAAAATCAATACAAATATCTAACAGTGTTTCAGGTGATGATGACATTGTCTTCTTTTTTTAGTACAATGCAAACCTGAAACCACTCTACAAAAAAAAAGTGATACTTAATATTAATAATAATAAAGTATTAACTTATTTACAGCATTTGCCATTAATTAGGCCTAGGCCTATTCAAATCCATTGTTTAATTACTAAATTAGCTAGGCCATTATTTACCTAAACTAGGCTTGAAATATTATTTACAGTATAAGTTATACTGTAAATAATATTTCAAGCCTAGGTCTACCAGTAGGCTAGTAGGCCTAGCCTAGTCCTCGATCTAGCCTAGAAGTAGTACAGTAGTAGGCCTACTAGCCTAGGCCTAAACAAGGAACACGACGGTACGTGTGTGATTGTAGCCTAGCTTAGTCTAGTAGTAGTAAAGTAGCTAGTTTAGCTATCAACGGCCTACTTATATTAATGTTTTAGGCCTAAGTCCTAGGCTTATTTTAAGTATTTCTATTAAATTTGCCGCCTCATTTTCTCTCTGCTGCTGCTCTGGTCTGTGTGTGTTGTGTTGAGATTCGATCGATCGATCAAAATCGATCATTATCGCTAAACCGTTGGGGGCGACAGACATAAATAAGTGATAAACACGGTACCTGTACTTGGTACTTGCTAGTATAGGGTTATACGTTTTTATTTTACACTACAATATTTTTAGAGTTACAGTATGTTCACACTGTTTGGTTAATTTTATCATAATTGCGTTTAATGATTAATGTATTCCACAATGAATGAAGTTAACAACATAGGTTTTTTATAACATTCTCACGACACCGATTAATATATTGTTTACATAATGTTTAATCATGGAGGAATTAAAAAATTCTTCCATTCCTGCTCTTTCTATATTAGTTTCCATTCACTATTGTTCATGAGAAACAATGCTCTTCTATAGCTAGTTTCAATCCCTCCCACTGTGTGAGGAACTTGCTATTGTTTCTGGCTTTTACACCAGTCCCACCCTTTTCCACTTAGATTCCAAGTTTCCTGGACTTTCTGCATTTCTATTCTCACTCCTGAGGACGATCAAAGCATATTGATCGAAACGTCAAGAAACTCAACAGTTCTTTTCAGAACTAAGATACGTGGTGTACCGCAAACTTTATATTAATATTTGATTTCGCCATGCAAACTTCAAACAATAAAATGTAACCTGTACGTATTTATTGCCCACTCTGCCTGTTGACTAAATCCGGTCTGCATTTTATATTATGCCATAAAGACATAATTGTATTTATCTTACGGCCAGATACTTTTGACAGAATTATAGATCTATGGCTAACATTTCCGTCGTGCTAAAAAAACGACAGTCATAGAGGGAAATGACAGTGCAGTATATCCATTGTATTTTATTCATGATGTATGCCGAAATATCTCGTCAATCCTTTCAATAATAAAAATACTACCATTTTATGACCATGCATTGGTGGGAGGCACAGTACTACCTTTTTGTAATATGGGGCCTGTACCCGGGTAAATTGTTTCGGTGAATACAGAATAATAATCATCATAATGTGTAAAAGGATTATATGATAATGGAACTCCGAAAAAAGTGAGACAAGATTCAATAATTCGAACTTTATTTATACCTGTAGAAGGAAGTTCAATATAAAACCGTAGTAGTTTGTTTACTTTACAATGCATTATCGATCTAATCTTACCAACATTACCAATTTCAAAGATAAAGGGTGCATTATTATAATAATAATAATAATAACTACAGTGCGCGATCGGCCGGATAATTTAAAGTTAAAAATGCAGACTTTGAATAGGTTATTTTGTAGTTGTAATAAAGTTCTGTAGACGATAAACGATAGAAAAATGTTTTCACTTATAAAATGACAAAATAAATGGTTAAATTCAACCAAAAATCCATTGGCTGGCACCCACCACCCAATTTGACTATTTTTTGCTTTAAATTCTAGTTTCTTTCAGGTAAATACATTTGATTTCGATCGATTTTTGGTCAAAGTGGATAACTATATTATGTGGCATTAAAATAGCATATTCAACAAAAAGAAAAAAAAAGTACACATTTAAGTGGACAAGGGAGGAGCACGTAAACGTTAACTTTAACGGATGACGTCAACATTCTACTAATTTGCATAACAGTAAAGTTTGGCCAACAGTTGCGCTAACGTACTGTTTGATTGTGCAATGTGTATAGAACGCAATGTATGTATGT
This sequence comes from Antedon mediterranea, assembly GCF_964355755.1. Lineage (NCBI taxonomy): Eukaryota > Metazoa > Echinodermata > Crinoidea > Comatulida > Antedonidae > Antedon > Antedon mediterranea. The sequence continues at coordinate 34,504,090 of NC_092672.1, forward strand.
AAAGGTTTTAATTGACTAGTTTCTATATTTTCATCAAAAGGTTTTAAATCATTTTCACAAATATCTGCATGCAGGTCAGAACCTTGATTAAATAAGGTAGAAGCAATGGAACCAGATTCATTTTGTACGTGATTAAGCGCAAACAATAATTTATTTCCTCTAAAATTAGTTTTTTTTCATCTGCACTTTAGAAGGTGTCACCATGGAGCTCTAATTTATAGCTCCATTGTGTCACATATCTATCTCTATATCTAATATGTGTGTATGACGTCACAGTGGGGAGTTCCCAGAATGCTTTTGAATAAAAAGTTACTCTCTCTCTCATTGATCTCAGTGGTTTGTCAATTTATTTCTTGCAACTAATAATTGCAATACAGTATATACGTTTAACAACGTCACAAGGTAAATTCTTTTTTATCCTGTAGTTTTAAATAGTCCTTTGTTTTGTTAGCACATTTATAATATTTTTTAGTCTCCTTTAGTTTTCGTCCAATCTGTACTTTTTTTTGTTCAATTTTGTATCCGCTTTCCACCAAAGCTAGTTTATTTAACGTTGGTAAGTTTCAACCTTTATTTTCACCTTCATGAAAAACGAAAATTTGATTTCAAAAATATTTTGGGAAGGAGATGAATTTTTTCAATTTTAGTTTATTTAAATTAATAAATACATTAAAAACCGGTAAATTATTGCATTGTTAAGACGTCATTGACACAAACGAAGCAATGTTTGGCGTCCGCGTACAAATGCTGATATGACGAATACTATCAAGCGTGTATCAACCATTATTTAAAAAAAAAAATACACAGTGAGCAAAAAAAAACACCACCACAGATTTCTTATCTATATAATATTTATTATATAACAACCTGATTATAATACATTTTTTTCATAATTATAATTATTTTTGAATATATCATTTTATAAAATATGATTGCATATCTGTAAACATTATATGGGTTTACGAATACCCGCTTTATGAACATAAAGACTACATAAACAAATAAATATATATACTGTATCATTTTAATTAAAGATGTATTGTCTCCCAAAAACATGAAAAATGAAGATTAGTTAAATCAGACTTTGAATAGGTTATTTTGTAGTTTTAATATAGTTAATCACTTTCGTAGAAAAAATACCCACAAAATAAATAATGTTTTCACTTATAAAATAACATAATAAATGGTCAAATTCAACTGAAAATCCATTGGCTGGCAGCCAATTTTTACCATTTTATGCTTTAAATTACAGTTTTTCAGCTAAATAATTTTGTTTAGATCCAATTTTTGGTCAAAGTGGATAACTATTAAAAATGGCATACAGTATGCAACAACAAAAAATTGTAAAAATTATTTTTCAGGGGGAAAATACATCTTTAAACACTAGGCTAGGTGTATTTAAATGGGATATTTCTACTTCACTAGATGCAGTATTGAATTCTCGTTGGGGCAGCTCAACACTACATTTATATTGATTACTGACAGTTATCCCAATGATGAGAGTGAGTATTGTATTTAAAAAGAGATAGTTATTCTATAACCTGAGAAAGATAAAGAGATCCTTTATTGCAAATAAAGATAGCTATCCTCCCACACACGTTGACAAAAATATAAAAAAGGTAAATCTCGCAATATTGCAACAAAATTGAATGGTGTGACTTTGAAAGATCTATTGTATGAAAGATAAGAACTCATCGTTGTACGAAGATTGTTTTCTTTTTGGTTTTGGAATATGACATAAACGTTCCCTCGATGTTGTCCAGTTATTGTCATGGACACCAACCAAACATCCCGCAGCGTCTTCCTGACTTTGTCTACAACAAATCCAGTAATGTCTGCCGTAATGGCCATCTTTATAGTAACCTTTGGGATGCCACCGGCACAGCGAAACATCACCACTCGGATCTTTTATCTTCCCACAATGCATGCACGGGTCATCTCTGTAGCTGTTGCTTTCGGACCATTTTGAGTCGACACCGCCGATGTCGTAGAATTCAATTAACCATTTGAAATCCTGACAGACGCATTTGAGTACTGCTAGATCACGAGTTGGCAGAAGGTGAAAAATTTGATACACGATGTCGAGATCCAGAATGTCAAAATAACAAAAATCACTCATATAATCAACTTGTTTGATAAGATCACTCTCAGAGTCGGAATCCTCATCAAGGGGATTACACAGGATTAAGTGGGATTGTAGGATTAGGTTTTGCAGATAACCAAAATCTGCCGATATTGGCTTTCGCGGATATCTCCTTACTGGGTTTGATTGTCTAGTTGTGCACATTTTTGATCGAACCAGATCATTCATTTCTGAAGATGTTATCGGTTGAGACGCCGTATTAACATCAAATGTCAACTGGGAAACAAACTTCTTCCTATAAATAGATGTGTATGTTCTTCTTGTAAGTTTCTCATAATGTTGATGTTCATCTTTCTGATATGTGGACACATTATCTTCTCTAAATATAGACAATTTTTGTTGAGCATCATCTTCGATCATGTGTGTTCTCGCGTTATTAATTCTTTCAGAATTTAAAATATAAGTATGATATGACGAAACAAAAGTTGGCTTTCCATTTCGCTGTAATTCGTGGGATTGTTGCTCCGATGATGAATAAATTTTAGGATTAGACAATGCAACCGATCCAATATTAAGATACAACTGTGAGCAATATTGAATATTTGTTGATTTATCATCAATTTCAAACAAATTTATTTTAAGAGCTGGTATTATAGAATGATAATATGTGCTTTCATATGGTTTTAGTTTTATCTTTTCTGGTGTACTTTCACTTTTTGGTTTCTTTCTTGAAGTTAAGTTAACTTTTAAAACAAGTCGCCGATCAAGTGCAATAACAGAAGTCTCACATGATTGAATGTTGAGACTATTTTTAACTGGGTCAGCGTAAACTTTTATCAATAGGGCCTGATTTCCAAAATTTAAATCTGATGTTTCCATTTCTATATGGCAGTGGAGATCACCTGATTCATACAGTATATGCCTACTGGTGGTACTTCTATCTGCAAAAAAAACTATATTTAGATAAAAAGAAATGAATATAATATTAATATATATTATATACAGCAGCCAGTGTTTGTCTTTAGACTGGTATTACTTACTGGGTCATTTTTCGTCACAGTCCTACTCTAAAATAAGTTTAACATATACTAATCTTAGTCTTACAGGCCAACGATATCCCTACATAGAGGAGAACGAACGGCATGCAATGAAGACGACCACCACCACGTACAAACACATGACAGCCTCTCTCTAATTGAGTCCTCCTCCTGCTGTTGTTGGACTAGTTATTCTATATTAGTTAGAGCCTAGCTAGTACTAGAACTAGGCCTAGCTAGGCCTAACTAGCTACTACTAGAGTGTGTGGCCGCCGCAAACCGACAATTTAATCTGGCTGAAATTTCATTCTTAATACTCTCATATTAGGTTAAAATTACTTACATACTGTATTTATTATAACTTTCCCTTAGAAACCTCTATAAATTCAACATCTTTTGTAATCATTTTTGGACATTTGTCATTGATGATATCAATTTGTGATTCCCGGCCACTTGTTGTTGTTTTGCACTTCCGGGTCATACTGTTGAATATACGTTATTCGATCAAGGGCGCCTCGCACGTCGAGTAGGGAAACGTTATTCTCATCGACATAGAGGAAATAATACATGACTCTAAAATACGAATTATGCGTAGGCCTATGGTATATTTATAAAAATGTTGGGGTATTAATAAAAGATCAAATAATAAACAATCAATCAATCAATATTTATTATAATAAATATTAATTATATGAAAAAAACCCAATTATTGTTTATTAAATGAAATTTAATTAACACAATTTATTTTGTTAAAATAAAAATAAATATAGGATCCATAAATATAATTTAATTATAATACTGTATATCGAAATGTTTAAGAAAAATATATTTTAGGAAATTCCAACTTTCGCAATTACTGTACTAATAGCTTCTGTAATATTCCCGCAAGTCATCTTTTTTCTTGGGGGCGCACGACACGACGGCGAGATCTCGCGATATCGACCACCACCACACGCACCACCACCGACGACGACCCGATCTAACAAAAAAGGCCAGGCGAGGCAGGGCGATTGTTCTTGTAGAATAAGATGGCGGCTTCACGAAGATTAGCCAAGGTTTGAAATTCATTTCCGACATTATGTAAACAAAAATAGAAGTCAATATTTTCTGATATTATACACTAAGTTATTTGCCTTTTATTAGTATTGATTTATAGTATTGTACTGATTATTAACGTCTGTCAGTTTCTGAAATTCTTTTACCATTTTGGATTTCCCCGCTCGCCTAGGCTTCTTACTCTACTACTACTAGCCTAGCTAGCTAGGCCTACCCTTCTGCTAGCCGTCAGGCAAGGCTAGATTAGTAAGGGCTAGTAGTAGTAGTAGTAGTAGGGTAGGCCACATACACACATGCAGGCCTAACTAGGAAATGTTTAGGTAGGCACTACGGTGAAAATATTCCCATTTTGTTTATTTTTTTGGATTAGGCCTAATTTAGATGAGGCTTCAAATTTCCAAGCAATACCAATTTTTATGAAATTTCATTTGTCAAAAGAAAGAAATTCACGCAATTTTAAGAGTCGCGCTTTCAAATAAAATTTGTGAAATATGTTACTGTTAAGTGTTAGTGACTTGCAACAAGATGTCAATAAATCTGTAGATCATGTGATGTTAAATGAGCCAAATACCTAGATACTGATAATAAAGGAGCATAGGCCTAGTAGTAGTAGTATATCAACAACAGCTTCCCTGATACATTTTTTATTTCACAGGAATTAAAAGAACTCATGGACGCAATAAAGAAAAAAAAAGAAGGTTGTGGTCTAGGCCTAGTTGGGCTGACAGAAGTTGAAGCAGATCATTCAAATATTTTATTGTGGAAAGCAAAAATTGATCCTGTGAGTAATACTAGTATACCATTACTTGAAACGATCTGTACTTGCCTTAAATCTTAAACTCCTTGCCACCATGCCTAAGCGCTAAGCTTTTCAGTAACCCATAATTGTCATGTATACATTTAAAGCCCCATTCCCTACGTTTTTTAGATCTAATTTAAGATCACAAACTATATTTAATGTAAAAATAATACTATATGGTCCTATTGCGATAACTTTTTTCGTCTTTAAACGGTTAAAAATGTGAAAAATAAGCCGATTCTAATAATTATAGCGGCCCGCTATAAATCCCAAAATGCATTGCGCGCGGATTGATATTTTTGTTTTTCACCTGTAATTCGCCCACTTTTCGATCGATCATGAGGCCAAAACAAATGGAAGACTTTTCAGCGAAAATACCGGGTTTTCCCCAATTTGTATCAACGGAGTCTGGCAAAAATAGAAAGACAATTAATACAGCAACTATACAACGTCAGGCTAGGTATATAGCTCGCGTACGATGTTCGTACGTTACCGATGTTTACCAGCTAGGCCTACAAAACTAAGCCTAGCTAGGCTAGGCCTAAGACCGTCCACGAGAGGTCGATCGCCGCGAGCTACTTAGGTAGTGCATTGTTTCTCACTTTTTATCATAATTTACCATAAAACGTACATATAAGACAAGGAATGACATGGTTTAATGTTTTTAAAGTGATATATATGTATTATTTTCCAAAAAACGTCCAAAATTGCAGGGAAGGGGTCTTTAAACCCTTGCCAGCATATCCCTTACTTTTCAGTTTAAAAAATAAGATAACCCTAGCCTGCATGCATTTGAACTATGCCTAAAAGCAATCATGATTTGTCATTAATTTCTTTCAGGAAGGTGTACCTTACAAAGACAAAGGAACATTTGTAGTAACAATTTCATTCCCGGCGGAGTATCCATTTAAGCCTCCAAAGATGAAGTTTGAGACTCCAATCTATCATCCTAATATCGATGAAAAGGGTCAACTCTGTCTACCAATTATTAGTCCTGAAAATTGGAAACCAGCTACACGGACAATGCAAAGTAAGTAACCTTTGTTCACTACTTAGCCATCTTCCTAACCCTAAAGCTTTGTCTACACTATCAAACTAGTTTGACAAAAAAAAAAGTGTGATGTGCCAAAATATGGTAGTGATATGACATCATCATGCCTAGTCCATCACGTAAGGAAAAGGCAAGTGTTCCAGGCCCCCTCTATCCATAGTTTTCGTAGTAAAACGTAGTGCCCATTGTACAGATTTTCATTTAAAATGATCGTACTGGCGTTCCTACAATTTAAGGATAGAAAAAAAGACCTCTCTTTA